>NC_056751.1:221717101-221796434 GCF_019279795.1 Protopterus annectens
GTACTGCAACTGTACACAATGTATTACCCTTGATTCAAAGCTTATAGAACAGATAGAGGAGAAGACTTAATGCTTATCTTGAGCCAAAATACAATCGGGGTAAGGAGAAAAGGGTGGAAAATAAAAGAATTAAAGAAGCATATGGAGGAAGAGCATTTAGTAGTGATGTACTACCTTAGTTTATAAATACTTAGTTGTCAGTCAAGTGCTCGAATATGGCATTCCAGAATTTCTGGTAACAAGCACGCTTGTGGGACTTTACTATTGTGACAGGTTATAATTTTTATTTTATCTAATTCACAAGTATGAAAATGACTTGACTATTTTTTACTGTCCCACAGTTTACTGGACCAGACTGATTTATTTATGCACCCATGTATATGTGCATACCACAATGATGTTGTTTTGTCTGTTGGCAAGGTAGCCATGCATAAGACCACAGAATCCTGGAAAATGAACCTATTAGCATTCACAGCAGTGGAAACAAAATATTCTTAACCTCAGCAGTCCAAAAACGTCATTATCTGTAATACAGAGCTTAAGCTAAGATGTGTTACATGTTGAAATCATTAATGCTTAGAAAACAGAATAAAAATATTAAAATATCAGGGCAGAAAATGAGCAGGGCCTATGAATGTTGCACAGAAACCAACTTCAAAAATACAGTTATTTTATTTTTACAAAAAATTAGAATGATCTTTAGTAAACAAGCTTAAAATTGAAATGACCTTTATCTTCTCAAGAGTTGTAGGCCTAACAAAAGCCAGTAAAACACTACATATGTTAAAGGGTAAGATAGGCTGAAAGCAAATACGTAGTAGTAATCAAATACAAGAAACATGTTAATACAGAACCTCAGGACATTAATGCCACTTTTATCAAATTGCATTTCCCACTTTATGCCAAAGACATTAGCAGCAGCTAATCTGAATGGAGGAGCAGAATCTAAGCATTACTTGATACCTTGAAATTTCCACAGTATGTATTTACAAAAGATGAAAATGAAATCTCCAACAGAGCCAGAAAAGATGAAATTAGCAATTAAAAACTGCCAAATAGAAAACTTGCAGGGCCTGATGACCTCTCTGTAGACATTTATAACGTGCTTTTATTCCCTCTCAGAAGTGTTGGCTTCTCTATTAAATGAAGCATGCAAAAAGAGAGCTACACAAGCCACCAGCATTCAAGCAATCATTATCATGCTGCTTAAACCCAATAAAGGTCTGTAAAAAATAAATAGTTATCATGTCTCTTTTCTAAGTGTCAAAGCCAAATATTTGCTAAAATAATGTTCAAAAATGAAAATAGAAGCCCACCAAGCAGTACTTACTCATGAAGATCAAGCACAGATAATTTATGAGTGTTAATTATTTGTCATTCAGAAACCAAAAATGTACCCCCCCCATTTTTAAAAGCTTGGATTCATGTCACTTGAGTAACTACTGAAAATTTGTTGGTGTTATGAATTCCCACAGACCTCTATTAGAGCTATATAGCAGTCAACAGTAAGTATTCTAACCAATTCTAATTTTTCAAATTTTTTATTTTGTCTAGGGAAAAGTTTAAGACAGGGATAGCATGTATCCCTTTACTTACTTTTTCTCTTTTTTTTAGCAAATTGGCCTTTGATAGTCTCACTGGCTAAGGGCCCTGAATTGCCAAGCTGCAGTCTGCTGGGAAAGGATAACTATATATACAAGCCATTGTATTCACTGATCACTACAAAGTAATCTTAGCAAACCCAGATAAAGAGCTCCTCATTTTTGCTGATGTATTTGCTCAGTTTGCCATGTTATAAGGGATTAAGGCAAACCAGTCAAAGCAGTTATTTTTTCAGTTAATCAGGCGAGGAGTTGAGGAAAATAGTTTACTCTTTCAATTTATATGGACTCAAAGGAATAAGATGTGGGAATTACCTTGCATACCAATATCTCACAAATGAATACTGATAACTTAGAACTTTTATGGGAAAAAACTTTACATTTGAGTGTATTTTTAAAAAAGATTAGCATTAGCTTGTTTTGATAAAATAATGACTCTAAGCATGCCATTCTGTATGTTACTGTTTTCTGTTAGCATGCACATTTCAGTTTCAGTAACAAAAGTTTGGTTGACAAAAATGACAAACTTGTATCACATCCTGTATGGCATACTAAAAATCTGCATATACATTGAATGCCACATGGAGTAAGGAAAGTAGATGGTGGCTGGGAGAGCTAAGCTGGTCCATTTTCATTAAAATCAGATCAGAAAACCCACCTCTCTGGGCTAAACTAGAGTCCTTTATTTTGGGTGCCACAACCTCATGTGCTGGTAGTTTCAGTCCTTGTCTCAAAATTTGGAAATTCGGCATAGCACAGACAGAATCCATCAAATATTAGAAATGCTTGGCAAAATGAATTTGTTAGTGCAATACATCATATTATGATATGGCATAGTCTTAAAAACTGTTAAGTTAAAATGCAGAGAGCAAAACTGGATGAATAAAATATTCAATCTGTCACACTTGATATAAAACATAATTTGCTTAGCCTCATTTAAGCAGCTCCAAACTGCTGATGGAATTTGCACATCTTCCTTTTGGCAATATTTGCAAATCAGGTATGACAAAATGTCATTCTAGCTGCATGCAGTTATTAATAATGGGGAAAGTCCCTTTGCAAACTCTTTTGCATAATCTTGTTACTACATCTGTTTCAGCTATGAATACCAAGCTGTCAGATGTCAGACCTTTCAGATGGCATACTTTCCTAGCATGATGCATTACTTTACTTTTTTATCCTACTGCTTATTATTCAGACAAACAGTTTTCTCCCCCAGCAAAGCACATTTGTCTTTGTTATGGTCCCTTACATATATACCCAGCTTGTAGAAAGTGCGGGAATTAGATGCACAAACATGGCTGTTGGACAGCAGAGCATACTTTGACATTTAACTACAGTCAGGCAGCAACATAAATTAGCTGGAAAGCTGATCTTGCAAACAGCAAGTACAAATTCCATTATTGCAGTTTTGTGAAAGTTCACTTGGCTTCGGTAAGTGGACTACCTACATAATGCCCAATCATTTAAATTGCATCTGTGAAACCTCGATCAAAGGATAACAAAAAAGACTGCCTTGACTAAGAACAGCAGCAGAAATGTCAGTGTCAGCTGTTGGAAAATTTATTACAGAGCAGTGGAAGTAACCTCATAAACTCAGAGAGGACTCCTTCTAGGTACATTTTCAGCAATAAGGAAATGACTTGTCAGATCAATTCGTGCCTCAGATATCTAAATCATGTGATTTGACTGTGAGTTCATTATGGTTAAAGCTCTTTTAGTAGATTCTTCTCAGGGGAAGGTGGATACAGCAATAAGTGTTGCACACGCACAGGCGTTTCCCATGTTGAGCATCGAACCTCCTACCTATCTAGTTATGCAATGTTAAAAGCACTGTATCAGTCATAACCACTACAGGAGAAGTCTGATTACTTAGAGATACCTATTCTTAATTATATTTAATCAGCTTTAACAAGAAGGTTGCATGTTCTTCAATGTATATTCTGTATATATTTACAAATCATTTTACTGTTTTACTTAATGTAAACCATACGAGTTTTAGAAACAATTATGTTAGCCATTGCATGTACAATACTTAGTTCTTAACTGCTAAATGTTATGTTTGTTACATATTTCATTTATGTTTACCAATACAAAAGTTTTGTTTTTAGTTTGACTTTAATGCCTTATATGATGAAGAACTAGTGTTCAACAAAATGTTACAATAAATTGTTGCTTCTGAGTTGTGTCACGTCTTTTTACTTGATTCAAAATTGTATTAATGTTTGATGTGTTGTTTGTTGTTTGATTAATGGTTGGATAAACAAAAAAAACAAACAAAAAATCTCTTCCATGTGGTTCTTTCAGTACTGCTGTTCACCCTTCTTATAAAGCTAAAACATTATTAATCATGAATTGGCCAAGAAGACAAAGAAACAGAATTTGGAGAGAAGCTCCTAGTCTTCTTTGTAAATAAACAAGTTAATGACAGTTTCTTAAAATGATGCTTTAAATTTGGTGCTCATGTCACAAAATGAAACCTAAATGATTACTGATTCATGTAAAAGTTTAGTAAGCACTAACAACAGACAGTTCTTGGTTTCTCCTTCAGACTAAGACTTCAGTAGTCATTTTTCACATTTGCTCACATCAGCGTTCATTGACTGTTTTTCGCTGTCCCTTGCAGCATTAAATATTGCCCCAATGCTTCTAGGACTAATTACATAAAAAAAATACGAGATTTTCTTGCTTCTTGTTAAACAGAGAGTTGATTCTAAAAAAGGGAGTCAGTACTGTGTAGGATGCTACACTGAGAAGTTGCCCTATGCCTGATTTCATAACCATCAGCTCTTGTCAGTCCTCAACTGGTAAAATGTTAATGAGGACTAGCAGAGCCCTGTATTCACTTCTGGAATGGGAATTGAGTTTACAGTTCTGAAACACTTTATATATATATATATATATATATATATATATAAGTATATATATATATAAGTATATATCAGTGAAGGCTGCCAATGTATAAACATGAAGCAGTGGAATTGGCCATTAATGTGAATGGGCAGATTCCACACCGCAACAGCTACACTAGTAAGAGAGAGAACTGATATTAGTGTGCTGCATATGGTGGGAAGTCAAACTGTCTGCAGTAGCAAACCATCCCTATAGGTGGAGCTGTTCCATATAGGTGGAGGTATAATGGAGGCAGACAAAGACTGCATATGTGTATATCAAGGTGACATGTGAGTCATCATCAAATTTCAGTGGGAATGGCTCACTCAGTTACATATGTAGAACATTGACAATACTCTCCAGTTGGCTAGTGTCCCCACATACTCATTCAGGTTTGAATATGATCAGAATGCATGCATACCTGTCATTTAGTAGAAAGGCTCACCGAGACTCTGCTAGACTTTGCTGTGAGGGAAAGGTTAGTTTGCTTTTTATTTGTTGTATTACTTTATTGCCTTTTTCTATTTTGAATACTCTGATTTGTTTTATTTACCTTGTGCTTTACTTGTATTCTGATTTTAACTGCATATTAAAACTTGAAAAGAGACCACAGCTCTGTCTCTTGTGACTCAGGCAGAAATTAATACAGGTCAGTAGAACAGGTCAGTTAAGGTTAATCATCTGTGAACTGAGGAGATGGAGCTAGGAATTAAACCTTCTATTTAAGGGGTAAAATAAAACATTTCAGAGCTTTACTAGAAAGGCTCTCCCAGACTCTGCTGCACTTTGCTGTGAGGGAAAGGTTAGTTTGCGTTGTATTTTTTGTATTACTTTACTGCCTTTTTCTATTTTGAATACTGTGATTTGTTTTATTTACCTTGTGTTTTACTTGCATTTTGCTTTTAACTGCATATTAAAACTTGAAAAGAGACCACAGCTCTGTCTCTTGTGAGTCGGGCAGTAATTTTTTTCCCCACCCTCTTGCTCGGTTACTGTAGTGTTCCTAAACACCACTGTCTTTCTAGTTGCCTTCCCCTTATGTTAATTTGACCATATATCTCATTTCATTTCTGTTTTTACTGGCTTGTGTGAGTAAGCACAAAATTATCATTTTGTGAAATTACTCCCCTTCAACTATTTAAATTTATTGGCCATCCTAATGTATTCCATTGTACCAGAATACAAAAGTGACCACCCTCTTTCAATCTGTCTTGCTATTTTAAAAATAGTGACTCTCTAAACTTAACTTTTTAGACAGGCAAAACTCAAGTTACCTACTTTCACATCTAACTCCTCTAGGGTACACTGCAGTGTTTAGGATAAAACATTTTTTTCATCTTACCTTTAAGCATCCCTGTGACTAGCACTTGCTTTAAAACCTGCTGGAAAGCACTAGGAAGTCTTAAACTGATACAAGCACTCCACTCTCCTTGTTAGTAAGGAGAAATTAATCATAGACACTAAACAGCCTATAATTGCAAAGTACCTTGCTAAAGTAAGGGAAAACAGCTCTTGTACTTTACAAAAAAAAAAGCACCAAACCAGGCATGTCCAAGGGTCAGCTTCCAGTTATTTCTCCTGTCCATCTGGTGAGTCTGGGTATACTGGGGCAATGCAGCAATTGCCTCATGTACACAGACAACCCTCTCCTCCTACCACCCAACACTATAACCTGCGAGAGATGCACTTACATAGCCAAACTGGAAGCAAAGCTCTCTCCACCCAAGATTGTGCTAGACAGTCAAGAGGAGAAGGTTAACAACTGCACTACACCTCAAGCAACACATAGCCCTTCTAAACCCACACCACCAACACCCACACATAGCAACACTAAACCCACATATGTGGAGGCCCTTAACAATAACCTGCCCAAGCAACAAGGACCTCTGAAGCTGAAATGCAAACAAACACCAATCACAACCAAAGTGTCACATAGCTCATAACACCAGTGTGCCACCCAACAACAGCCCCTAAGGCAAGACAACGTACCCAACACTTTAGTCATAGGTGACTCTATAGTCAGGCACACTGATATCCCACTCACCAGGCTGAATAAGGAGAAAATTACAGTCAGCTGCCTGTTGGGTGCCAGGATCTGCCACATAATGCATGCACTCAAGTCACTCCACAACAAGTACAAATATAACTCTGTCATTGTCCATGTTGGAGTGAATGACTTGAGACGTACCTCCCTCGACTACATGAAAAGAGACATGGAAGAGCTCTCAGATCCTGTGGCCTAGGCAGGTATGACCCTAGCCCTGAGTAGCATCTTGCTTTTGCCCAGAATGATACTACAGTATAAGGACAAAATTATTGACTTCAACAATTGGCTAACCTTCTGGTGTCATTCAAAGGGGGTCCAATGTCTGTCTGCCTGGGATGACATGATTGACAGACCACGATGCTTTGCCAGAGATGGTCTGCATCTGTTATCCCTGGGATCCAGGTTACTGGTAAGGCTCTTGTCACCCCTATAGTGCCTTTTTTAGGCAAAGTTCAAAGGACAAAACCACCACCATAACAGGTACAAGCATGCAAAATCTGAAGGTAATGCTACTCAATGCTAGAAATCTAAACCTCAAAATGGACTCTCTTGAGGCACTCCTAAAAATGGAGCACATCAATATCTGCGCAGTAACTGGGATCTGGTTCAAGGCTCCAGAGACCAACCCTGCAATTCCAGGCTACAACTCTTACCACACTTTTCGGCCTCCAAACCAGGACCGCAACACTAAAGGTGGAGGAGTGTCCATATTCACCAAGGATATTCACAACACCAGGCTAGTTGCCCAACACAATGCATCTGGAATTCACCAGGTGCAAATAACACTAGGTAAGACTGCAATCCAAATTGTAGCTTGCTACAGATCCCCCACCATGCCCCAGGATTCTAACTACACCTTTCTAAACATACTGGAAAATATTAAGATAAAACCAGACACCCTAATACTGGGTGATTTCAACTACCCTGCAATTAACAGGGAAAACTACTCATGTACTAACACCTTTGCCCAACAGTTCTTGGAATTCATAAATTCCAATGCCCTGGATCAACTAATCCTTAGTCCCACCAGGGACTCCAATATCCTAGACCTTGTCATTACCAACATGGGAAATCGATGCTCCACACCTATGGTCACCCCCTCACTGGTCAGGTCTGACGATAAGCTAATCACCCTTGCCATCCACATCCCACCCCTCAGTAAGGAAACCTCTGTAAAAAACTTCTCCAAAGCCAACTTCATGCTACTCAAGTCAGAAGTGACAAACTTCATGACACCCATGCAGATGGGAACTGAAAGTTTGACTGCTGAATCCTACACTAAGGCACTGTATGAGCACATCCACTCATGCATGAATCGTGCCATCCCCAATAGAACCAAAATGCTCTCCTCCAAAAAAAGGAAACCAATCTGGTGGTCCCTTGCCATAAACAAACTTTACAACAAAACAAAGAAACTGATGCAGAAAAGAGGAAAATCCCTGGATGCAAAAAAACTCCTTTACCAGCCTCAGTAAGAAGCTGAGATTCCTCATAAAATCCTCCAAAGCTAGTTAAGAAAATAAAATTGCCAAATATTCCAAAGACAACCACAAGGCATTCTATAGCTGTGTCAAGAATCTAAATGGCAATGCTCAGATCTGTTCTGAGCTACAACAGAATGGCATTAAATATACTGATCCCAAGGATATTGCCAATATCCTGGCAGATCAATTCAGTGCAAATTTCACCCCCTCTCACCCCCTAAAAGGCCCATCTCAATACTGAAAGATTGTCAAATTCTGGTAATAATGGCCATACAGGTAAAAAACGCACTCTCCAAAGCTAAGAATACAGCATCCATGGGACCAGATGACATCCCAGGCTGTGTACTACATGAACTACAAAATGAACTGGCACCTCACCTAAGTGTCATGTTTAATCATAACCTCATCTCAGGCTTTATGCCCACTGAGTGGCACACAGCTACAGTTATTCCACACCACAAGGGGGGAATCCACCTTGGATCCCAGGAACTACAACCCCATCAGTCTGATGAGCCTGATCTGCAAGGCCATGGAATGTATTATCATGGACCTTAAAAACAAAGACATTGGCAACCTTCAAACACTGGACCCCACACAGTTTGGGTTTGTGAAGGGCCGATATTGTCTCCTGAACCTGATTGATTTCTTTGACTCAGTCTCCAGAGCCATGGACTAGGCTAAGGTGGTCCACACAGCCTATCTGGACCTCACCAAGGCCTTCGATACCATCCTCCACTCTGGAATCATAGATAAACTTACTAAGCTGAGCATTAATCCCTACATCACTCTATGGGTTTCCAACTGGCTTACTGACTAAACCCACACTGTAAAAGTAGTCGGCTCCAAATCCAATCCAGCTCTAGACAAGTGACAAGTGTAGTACCTCAGGGTTCAGTCCTGGGACCATTCTTGTTTGGCATCTACTTCTCTGAAGTACAGGCCAACACTAAGGGACTCTGGCTAACAAAGTTCACAGATGACCGCAAACTGGGAGCCATTATTGAATCCCCAAATGATGTGGATATTCTACAAAAGAGCCTTACAGAAACAGATGCTTGGTGCCAGAGCCATGGGCTCAAGTTCAATGCCAAGAAATTTATAGATATCCCCTTTGGGAAAAACATGTACCCTTGAATTACCACATAGGTGGCAGTACAGTAAACACTGAAAGTGTGATAAGAGACTTAGGGACACAGGTGGACAGTGGTCTCAACTTCGATAACCACATCACCTCAACAGTCAGGAAATCCTTCTATGTGGCACACCTCATCACTAAGGGCTTTTCATCTAGAAAAAAGGAGGTCATTGTCCCACTGTACTCATACCTCATTAGACCCGTTATGGAATACAACACCCCATTTGGTATGTACCTCTCAAGACATCTGCATCAACTGGAAAGGCCGCAGAAATACCTCACTAAAAGAATCACAGGCCTAAAGCAGATGCCCTATGTTGACCGTCTAAAAAAACTCCACCTATACTCTGTCGCATATTGTCTACTCAGAGGCAATCTCTGCTTAACATACAAGGCCATGTCAAACCCAGAGCTGTTGGACATGCTACACTTAAAGAAATCCCAATCCCTCAAAGCCACATGCTCCAGGGATCTAAACCTTGTCATCACAATGAACAAAACATGCTGGAGGAATAGGTTCCTGACCCAGAGACTCCCCAGACTCTGAAATAGACTACCCATACATGTCAAGCAGAGCGCCTCTTTGGCCCTCTTCAAAAGGAACCTTGATGATTGGATAGGAGATAGGAAATTCACCCTGAAGATCACATCAGTCACCCTGCTAGACAGGGTCCAGGGAAGTAAATACTGTGGGAAGAATTAGCCAGGGAATTGTTATGGCTAGGGTTGTATAAGACCTAGAGCCGATAGTCTAGTACCAACCTATGAACCTATGAATGCAGTCACCCTTCCATCATGCACGTGGACCTGTGGCACCCAACAGCTTCAGACAGAGTCAGTAGACCCACTAAGGCCTAGGTAAGGATCATGATATATTAGGATATGTTAGGACTTGCAATGAGATTCAGTACTATCAAATGCTTTAGAATTTCATCACACTCTGCTGAAATAGTGGCAATATTTCTCAATTTCTTGTACAGCATTTTGGGGAACTGTTTTAAGCATCTGAGATGATGCCATGCCTAAAGGGGGGGTGTAAATTGATTGATAAAATTGGTTTGGGGTAGCAAAGTGTAATGGGGAGACCACTGCTGTGCTGCTGCAAAAATCTTGCAAATCCAGCCCATTGTAAGGTTCTCCACGTATGCTATAGTGATTACCCCAAGTAAGAGGGAGAACAATCTTCACCAGAACAGGTGGTTTAGAAAATGGGTAGATGTATGGACGTTTTTACTAGTAGATTCTAGCTTACTTGTCAAAGTGCACTATTAAACACCTGTGTGTTATTGTTCATTCCCAAGCCCTTGAGCACTGTTTAATTTTTTTTCTGGTAACATTAGCATGTTTCACACAATTCCTTGATAAAAGGATGTTTGAAAATGTCTTTGTATACATATCTCTGCCACATTGTCAATCATTATGGTCAGTTTCCTTATAGCAGAAATATGTGTGTAAATCCTGGATCATCAGAAGTCAAGGTCATGTTAACCACACTCAGGATAATGTTGTTGCAGATAGGGGGATACTTGTATTTTTTTAAAAGAGGATATTTAAATAGAGATTTGTCATGGGTAGGACTGTTATTTGATAGCTGATGTCTAGATACAAGAATGGAGTTAATTCTAATGTCATGATGATTTTTATAGGCAGCTGTATAGACCATAAGGTTTAGCTAGTTAGTGGTATGGTATGTTCTAATATTTGTATTGTGTCCTCAGTACCAGGTGACATGCAGTGACATTGACACTATGTCTCATGCATCAGCTGATTTAAAAAAAATAGCACTCAGCACCACATTGTCTCTGTGAATAGCTGTGGATGATGGCCATAGGACAGGGTCTGGCATGTAGGATATGGCACTTAGCTAGGCATCAGGTCTCTCCACTGTGGCTGGCATGGCTCATATTTTATTTTGCATAGTAAACAAAAAGTAGACAGACATAGAGGGAGAGAAAAACTTTGTACCAGCTACAACCTATGAAGAAGACCATCATGCTATTGCTAGTGGGAAAGATATAATGCATACACATCAAACTGCTTGAATGGGTGGTTAGCATATAGTGATAGTCACCCTGAGGATAATGAGGATAATGATGCATGTGGGGAGTGTGAGTTTGCTAGCCTATAACTGGCCATACATACCCATGTGCTGGTGCAGTTCAATAATTTCTTGTCCAAGCAGGTCATGGACTGCCATATTTCTAACATGCTTACCACACTGCTTCATTGTGATGAAAAGCACCAGGCACATATGTAGCAAAGGATTCTCAACAATACTAAATGTTTCCAATGTGAGTTGATGATGGGTCCTGCAAGACATGCACCACTTTTTATGAACACACCCATTTTCAAACTTATTATGTGCTGTTAGAGACATGATGCAGCCGCATTATGCCCTGTGTGGGCACAGCATAAGTGCAAGGTGTCAACGACATGTGAGTTCACAGAGTCTCCAGGGGGACAGATACCACAGCACCAGCATGCCTTGTCTCATGCTGTTGATCTTTTGACAACTTCAGTCATGCAGCAATGACTCCATATTCTGAGATATGGCCCTAGATCATGCAAATGAATCCCACACACCCATACTATGAGTTTCAGCTTTGCCATTCCTATAAGGCAGCCTGCGTCTGGTGGCAGCATGCCTCTGCTTTTTTCTTTGAATTGAGGCATTCTATCTTTATTTTTTTCATAGCTGTCAATCATGCCAATGACTCAAGGTGAAAGACCTCATTGCAAGATGTAAGTTTATTTTATTATGCGTTGTGGAAATGATGCAGTTCCTATGTGAAATACAATATATCTTGTGTGTGACCTTTTCACTGTAGAGATGATGACAGCTGTGCTCTGAAATTATTTATTTATTTATTTACATTTGTTTACCGGGATATTTTGACTTGGTCTTAACAGACCCCTTTTCAGAAGGCCCAGGGAGAAAAGCTCCAACAAGTTAACAATAAGAAGTAAAAATAATCAAATTACATAGTACTAACCATAATATTTTTCAGAGTGAGCAAGATAAATAAACACTGAAGTGCAGTTCTACTTTAGAAATGATTTAAAAGCATAGAACACTGACTGAGGGGCATGCACAAGCATATACACAAGTTGTGTGGCTTAGTTTGCTGCTCTGCAGTGCAGGGCAGAAATTCTGCTAAGTTACAAACATTTGACCTACAAACTCACAACATTACTATGAAAGCATAAGAATTTGTATCGTAAGAAAACCTTTAAAAACATGAATAGGTGCAAAAGATGTCAGTGGCACGTAAGTTCACAGAGTCTCCAGTGGGACATATACAGCAGCTCCAGGTTCTGGATCTCATGTCATTGATCTCTTGACAACTGCAGCCATGTAGCAATGAGATCAAGTGCTGAGATTTGATCTTGGATCTTTCACATGAACCCCTCTTTCCCATTCTCACAGCACGTGGATATTGATCTGGTTTAAAGTCTCAGTGATAATTGTAGGTTCTGACATTATGTATATTTTCTGTTGTGCTCTTATTAGAATGTGCATGTGGATGGCATTGAGAAGCTTGCATGCATTGTCACCGTTATCCCTTCCCTCTAGCTTCACACATATTAGATGCTACCAGAACCAATGGTCATCATCAAGTCCCTAAAGAAATATTTTCTTCTGATATTGAAGGTACAAACCAATACTTTACATATAGCACCTAATTTTTTTCTTCCCTTGATAAAACGCATCACATATAGTGCATGCTATCTAGCAATGATCTAAACAGTCCCAAGTGAGCACCCAACCATGTCATATTGCAGGGATGATGGTTTTATATGGATTATAAGAATCAGTCTTCATGTGTTTAAAGCATATATGGTTTGCATTTTTAGACATGAATACGCATTACACTGTCCATATGTATATATATATATATATATATATATATATATATATATATATATATATATATATACTTATATATTATTTATTTTACATTTGTTGACCGGGATAGTCCAACTGGATACATGTCCATTTTCAGTGGAGGCCCGGGGAGAAAAGCTCCAAAAAACAAGTAATAATAATAATAATAATAATAATACAATAATACTAAAAACAGAGCGAAAAAAGAATGTAGATACATTATTTTAGATGTTTTAACACAGTAGGAATACACTAGCACATGCTAAAGGCTTAACAAAGTGAGAAAAGAATATAGCTACATCATTTCACAATGTTTAGCACAGTACGAAAATGCTACAACATGCTACAGGTTTAACTCAGTGACTAGCAGGTAAAACTGTACATTATAACATAACACATTTGATCAATAGAATGACTGGCTTACTAATAATCAGTTGAGTAGAGAAACATCAAGTTGATGGATTGGGTTAGTCAGGGTTTAGGCAAGGGCAGAGCCAATTTGATTTAAAGTATTTTTTGAGGCTTTTTTTAAATAGGAGTAGAGAAGATTCTTATGTAAGAGCTGCAGGAAGTAGGTTCCAAATGTTACCAGCTGGGTTTGCAAACAGGTAATCTCCTGCTGTGTTGTTGGATTTTAGGGTTAGGACAAAAAGTTTGTTTGAGGAATGAAGTGGCCGGAGAGCATTATGTGGGCTGATAACGTTCTTGAGAGTCAGGGTATTATCAGGCTGGTTGAGTACTTTGTGTGCTACTATAAGCTGGTTGAACTGCAAAAGGGAAGGAAATTCCAGCCATTCAAGTTGAACTAGGTTGTTGCAATGGTGAGTCCTATATGCCTTACCAGTGACAAATCTAGTTATATGGCAGTAACAGGAGGATAGTTTGTTGAGGTTAGTTTTAGAGAGGTTGGTAAATACTGGTGAGGCATAGAATAGAGTGGAGAGAAGATGGGTTTGTGCAATAGCAATCCTAGCAAAAGGAGTGAGGAAAGGTCTGACTTTGTAAAGGGAGCCTAGTTTTTTGTTAATGGACTTAATTGTGTGGTTAATATGTGCAGCAAATTTGAGGTTGTTGTCTATTAATACTCCTAGGAGCTTAGTTTGGTCATACGGGGAGATAATGGTGCCATTGTTAGACTTAATAGTGAAGAATGAATGAGTGGACCTATGGATAGGGGAGAAAAGTCGCAGCTTGATTTTGTTAGGATTCAGGAGCAGTTGTTGATTAGTTAGTCAGTTTTCAATGTTATTAAAGGTATTCTGGGTTAGGCATAGGAGATTTGTTTGTGAAGAAGAAGAACATATCAAGATAGAATCATTAGCATATTGGATACAGTGTGCATTTGGGATGGTAGTATGAAGGTCATTTATGAAGATAGAGAAGAGGAGGGGTCCTAGTATAGAGCCTTGAGGGACTCCTAACGTGTCTGGGAGATGGGATGACAGCTTATCCTGCCATAGGACAGCCTGCTGTCTACCACTTAGATAGGATTGAAACCATTATAGGGAGTGATGGTCTAAGAAGACAGCTTTCAGGGTACTGAGCAGTAGCTGATGATTAACCATATCGAAGGCCTTAGAAAGGTCCAGAAAGAGTGCTGATGATAGTTTTTTGTTGTTTTGATTAAGGTTTATGATATTAGTGAAGGATTAGAGAGCTGATGTGGTACTATGGTGTGGTCTGAATCTGTGCTGAATGTCTGCCAGCAGTTTGTTTTGGTTGAGGTAGTACATTAGTTGTTTGTGGATGCATTTTTACAAGATTTTTGCTAGTGGTGAAAGAATGGCTATGGGTCTAAATTTGGACAGTTCTATGGAACTACCTCCTTTATGTAGGAGTATTACATGTGATATTTTCTATATTGATGGGATAGTTGCCTCAGAGATGGATCTATTAATGAGGAAAGAGACTAGGAGTGCAATGGCATCTGTGTCTAATTGCAGGTACTCAGCAGGGAGGTGGTCAGCTGCTAGAGTAGTGAGTTTTAGTTTTTTGAGAATGGCATGGATGAGGGCAGTAGGGATAGGTTGAAAGCTAAAGGAGAGATGAGTCTTGGGAAGATTGGAGATGTCTGTAGTATTGTTTGAGTTAAAGCAGGGGAGGTAAGGTGGGGGGGTTGGGGTGGGTAGGAGTGAGTTGGGTGGCAAGTGCTCGGATAGTTTCAGTAAAGAAGCAATTTCACATGTTAGCAATTGTCCCTGATGTTTTTTCAGGGGCTGCTGATGGGATGGGAGTGGTGGTATGGCCTGGATGGAGGTGGTTATTTATTCCAGCCCAGAACTGAGGTTTGTTTTGATGCTTTTGTTGCAGGTGGGTATAGTAGTATTTTTGTGTCTAATATGATGGATTTTTAGTGTCATTCCTTAGTTGACGGTATTTGGCATGATCTATTCGGTCTTTAGTAGCATGCCAAGTGGTCCATGCCTTATTTCTATGAGTTATTTTGGGTTTTGTAAGTCTAGTTAGCCATGGAGCAGTTCTAGTTTTGGCACGGATGGTGCGGATAGGGGCATGTGAGTTAAGGATAGTGAGGAACTTAGCATTAAAGAAGGTCACAACCTCATCTAGTGGGGGTCGTTTAAGTTCTGACCAGTTGTAAGCATTGAGATCATTTAGGAAGTTGTCTAGGTTAAAGTTTTTTTTGTTACGTGTCACTTTGTAGGTGTGGAGATGGGGGTTATCAGCTTTGTGCCTGATGATATAGGTAAGGCAATGATCACTTAGGTCATCGAGTAGAGTGCCTGAATAGTACATCTGTGGGTCACCGTTGATCAGGATCCAATCCAAAATACTACCTTTGCCTTTGTTTTTGCTATACCTAGTGGGGGAGGATATGGTCTAAACCCATGAAGGTTTATGTGGTTACTAGGAGCTTCACAGGAACAGGTATTCCAGTCAATGTCAAAGTCACCTAAGACTATGGTTTCTTGGGGATAGTTGCAGGCTAGCCAGTGTAGAAAATGTTGTAGGGTGCTGACATTCTTTCCGGGGGGTAAATAAATGTTGACAATATATCTACATTTATTTTTATTTATTTGTGTTTTGGTGATGCAAATTTCAACATATATGTTTTTATATATATATATGTTATTTTATATATATATATATATATATATATATATATAAATATATATATAAATATATATATATATATATATATATATATATATATATATATATATATAGATAGATATATATATTGACATACATACACATATATATATCTATATATATATATATATATATATATATATATAAATATATATATATATATGGATTCACTTTATACCCTCAAAATACTGAAATGTCGCAATTCAGTATTTTGAAGCAACTGTTTATTGTCATTATTTCCATGCTACTAAAAAGTAGCTATCCAGAAACACATTGTTTAAAACTGACTAATAAAGTATAATCACATGTTCCCCTAGTAAAGGCTAAAATTCATATTTTAAAAGTTAGTGACAAATTTGGCAATTTTATTATATGCTTGTTTTAATTTAAAGACTTTGGTTATATGTAGGATAGTAAGAACAAATGCTGCATATGAGACAGCTGGAAACAGAAAGTCTGAAGCTATGCATTTTCTGGTATAGTTAATATAATACTGCTTGGCTGTATAAAGCATGCCCTATTTTTAGTGAGCTGAAATGAAGCTGATGCCTGCTGCCACAAGTAGGTAGGTCATGCACTGCTTGGCATACTGTGTATGTGTCACAACACTGCTTCACCAGAATGTGTACATCGTTTTACTCTTCTGTTATGTACACAGCTAACATGACCCAGTACCTAGTTTTCTACTGTGCTTTGTTGAGTCAATTGTGACTGGAAATGCAGGCCCACACACCTTCCATGTCCTGATGATGTTTCTTCCATCTTCGCTAATTCTGTGTTGTTTGAGTTATTTGCTGTCTTGTTTTTGGTGCTGTGGCTTCTACATCCTAGAGTAAGAGACCATCATGCTTGGCAACAATGCATCCCTGAATGTATCCAAACACTGGAATCAAAATTTCAGCAGATTAATTATATGCTTGATAACATGCTTATCTGTTTGTGTTCCACATTATGTGAGTCTTCAGTCACTGGCTGTGAATTTCAGATTGACGCCATTATCCATGGCTGCAGAGGATTGCTGCTATCTCATACAATTAATCATTTGCTTTACTTAGATTGCTATTTGTTGTTGAATGTACATTTTGTATGAGTATGTATTTCCCTGCTAGGTGTTATTTTGATATTTATCTATTAGAAAATTACTTATTTAGCCCTTTCTTGCACTAACTGCATGTATTTCACCACAACCAACTTGCATGCTGAGCTAATAGGTATGTGATTGTATATGGCAGTATTCATAACATCGGCCTATGCCCCACAGCAGGGTTGTGATAGGCATGAAAAAAGTGCATTCATACAGCAGTTGCAGGACCTACTAGATAAAGTAGGACAACATGAATTGGTTTTGATAATGGGTGACTTGAATGCACATATCAGGACAGACAAAACAGGATATGAGGACTGCCTGGGTCCACATGGGTGGGGCAACAGGAATAAAGAAGGACAGGCCATTCTAGACTTCCGTCTGGCAAATGGCTTGAAAGTAGCCAACACCTGGTTCAGAATGAGAGATGATCACATACAAGAGTGGCCAACCTGCAACTCAGGTAGACTTCCTCCTAGTAAGGAAAGGGCAGTGGGGTAGAATCAATGATTGCAAAGTTGTCCCCAGTGAAACAGTCAGCCCATAGCATAAACTGCTGGTTACCACAATCAGCTTCAAGCAGTGGTCAGAGAAGGCCCTAATGTCAACAGAGATTAGACTGAAGACCTGGAAGTTGACCAGAGAGAAAGTGCAACAGTTCAAGGAATTCCTCAAGGCTGCAGTACCCCACTAAGAGGAGGAAATTTATGTAATTGAACAAGAATGGCAGTGCCTCAAACAGCATGTGTAAGGACTATTGAACACATATGTAGCTGAGCCAGGTATGGAAATAAGTACACAAGGAAAACTGGTGGTGGAATGCAGAAGTCCAGGAAGTCATCAAAAGAAAGGAGTACAGGAAAAGTGGGAGATAGAAAAGACTGACCAGGCAAAGAAGGAACAGTGGCAGATTAACAAAAAATCTAAGAAAGAGTTGCAATAGTTAGTAGGTTGTAAAAGACAGTGGTGTGACCAGTACTACTGTATGGTACAGAAAAGTGGACAATAAAGGCAGAGCAGGTAAGGAAGCTAGAGGTGATGGAAATTAAGTGCCTGTGAAAGGTGGTAGGATGCACACTGTGGGATAGATGAAGAAATGAAGACATAAGGGCAGAAGCCAAACTAACTCCAATTGCAGAAAAGATAGAAGAGAACAGATTACAGTTATTTGGACACATGCAGAAAAGCAGAAGACAAAGAAGATTTAGGACAGACAGGAAGAATGTAAGAGGAAATGAGGATGTCCAGCAAAAAGATGTGACTGAAGATCTGTGACAGTCAGGCATGCACGTTGAAGAAAGCAGGAGTGTAGCTTTGAATCAAGACAGATGGCGACAGTTAACACGGCACCCCAAACCCATGTAGAAAATGGGAAAAAGGAGGTTGATTATGATGACGAATATGTTACCTGAGTGACACAGATGTGCGGTTTAGGGAATTCCAGCCTTTGGAAGGTATGTACATTTCTACATCTTTTGTGTCTGGTATTTTGATATGCATACGAGAGCGTTCAATTGCAGCAAGTACTCTGAGGATGTACTTTATGTCATGCATCTCTTCCATGAATATATGCAGAGCTTAGCTGGTGTTGATGGGAATTTTGCATAGTGACCAGTCTCAGCACAGATGATAGTCAAGATTTGTTTGAGGATATGGGGCACAGCGGACTGAGATAACCCTACAGTGTTAACAGTGCAGTGCTAAAATGTGTCGGGCACTAATGCAGAAGAGATAAAGGAAAGCAGTGAGGATGGGCAGTTGTCTCAGGCACACACTTGTAGGAGGCACCTATTGGTGGGGGCATATTTAAAGAAGAAAGAATAGTCTGGCACTTTACAAGATGTTATTAAGTGATGTACATATAGTTGTATATTTTCAGTTCATTCTTTCTTTCAGAGACAGCAATGAGTTATTAGATTGCTACCTAATAGACATAACGGGAGCATAATTAATTTATAAATATATGTTTATTAATGTAACAGACTAATTAATGACTGTCTATAAGCTGTGATTATGCAATTATAATCACAAGCACATATTGACAGTAGGGGGACCAAATGTGTGCATTGCCAAAGGTATTATTTTTGCCTTGATAGGCCCCTGCAATATACCCAGTGACACTTTCAAAGCAAATGGATTTTCTTGCTTGTGGGATGTCTATATATTATACACAGTCTGCATTAGCTCCTTGTTCATTCAGTATCTATCAATTATCTGCTGGTCAGAAAGTTGGCTTAAATGCAGTTAAGAATAGTCCCTGGGAATTCTAAGGCCTTGATGCCTAACTGCACCTTCCACTGCAGACAGCTGCATTTTGGAACGGATTAGCACATTAGACTGATGTGCATCCAGTACAAATGATCGCATTCTTCCTTCGGTATGCTTTCACTTCTCAGTATTCTACTTCCACATTTTGTAAGTGCTGTATAATGGCACTGTATTTCAGAATGGCTCACAAAATGCTTGACTGGCTTGTCATTTACTTTATAATAGCAAAATTATTATTCTAGAATCTCAGAAGATGTAAGAACATCTGCAAACTTGTAGTGATATCCAGACTGAGAAGAAATTCTTTTTTTTTTTTTTTTAATATGGCCCCATATCTGCCCATTTGCTAAGGGAAAGCATATGAACACCTATTGCTTTGCCACCTGAGCTATTATTTTTGTAGTTGTCTCTCTAGTTCAGCTATTCTGCAAATCACACACATTTACTGGGGTCTATATTAAAAGCATGAAGGTATACTTACCCAAATACATAAACGCCGGCACGTCTTCATCGAACCGCAAAAAGATTGATCATCCTGAAGCGTGAAATCCAAAATGTTGAATTGTCATGGTTGGTCCTTCTGTGGTATAGCTCTGTAAGGTAAGTGTGCGATAGTTACGGACCTTAGGGTTAGGGTGTGGGTTAAGGTAAGTGCATAGATGGTAATGTATGTGAGAGTTAGTGTAGGGTTAGAAGTAGGGTTTTGTTAAGTGTATGTGTGTGGATTATTTAGTTTGCTTGGCTATAGCTTCTTAAGGTAAGTGTGCGATAGTTACGGACCTTAGGGTTAGGGTGTGGGTTAAGGAAAGTGCATACATCGTGGTATATATAAATAAACTCAGAAAAAACAAACAAACTGCAACAAAATGAAGGAGGAAAAAGGACCATACCGGATACTCAAAACAGTTCCAATCCAGTTTATTTAGTTTGTTAGGGTAGGTAGTATGTAGTGGGTGGTGGGGTGGGACAGCTATGACGGTTCGAGTTTTTGAATTTCGTGGTTTAGGGCGTTCGGTGTACTTGCCGTTCGCGGAATATGTGTCAGCGTTTAGGTATTTGGGTAAGTAAACCTTCGTGCTTTTAATATAGACTCATTTATTGTATGTTGTGTGTGTGTGTGTGTGTGTGTGTGTGTGTGTGGGTGTGTGTGTGTGTGTGTGTGTATAAACATACAGGTTTATGTGAATATATATGAATATATATGAATTATTGAAATCATAATCACTGAAACACAGATGACTGATACCAGCATTTTAAAAATAAACACACAAAAAATTCTACAACATCAAAAACTAAAATAGTGAGAAGGAAACAGCGTGTTTACTTTGGCAGTCTAAAACCAAACTCCAGCTACTCATTTCGTATATATTTTAAATACTGGTACTGTTACGGATATGGTTTTTGGAAGCTAAAGTGTAGAGATGGTGTTTGGGGAATAG
Source organism: Protopterus annectens (assembly GCF_019279795.1). Lineage (NCBI taxonomy): Eukaryota > Metazoa > Chordata > Ceratodontiformes > Protopteridae > Protopterus > Protopterus annectens. Next base: position 221,738,049 of record NC_056751.1, read on the forward strand.
TTGAGGTTATGGTTAGCACACATTAGAACAATCATTACTTAAGATCCTCAGACACATACCACATATAGCACACACACTTACACCACTAAATCTATTATCTAACGTAGCCCTTATTCTAACCCTAACAAGCAAACACTCACATGCATTCTCCCACACCTAATGCTGAAACTTTCTGCATATCCAGAAGTTCCAGAGTTAAAGCGTCGCACTCACCATCACAACAACCATTCAATATTTCTTATGGCACCATCCGCACTAGACAAAGAGTGCTTTAAAGTATATCCATAGCTGCTTAGTCTGTGCTTTTGACATATTTCTAAAGCAGTTCACTCTGTTGATGAAATAGCTATTTGACAGTGTGAATTGCACCCATATGTACATTACACTAGATCAGATGGGTGAAGTGGGCATACTCCCCTGGCAGAAAGTGCTAGTGCACGGGACTAGCAGATTTCGATCAGTCTTCAGTGCATTACTAACATTCAAAAACAACTGTCGGTATTGCATTTGAGGTCAGAACTGAAGTGCTTAGCTCTCTGTATATGGCATAAACGGTATGCTACAGTTTAAAATGAAAAGAAGCTTATTAATTTTATTTTTACAACTTAAGCAGTTTAGTGCCTCAACTGCATAAAATATAACAACTGCTTACAACAGTTTAAATAGAAATTTTTTTTCTTTTTTGCTCTTCATGCTTACACCTTGGCTCAAGATGATTGTCACTGTTGAAGTGACCCCCCGACCCCATGTGTAAAATGGGAAAAAGGGGTTGAGGATGGAGGGATTATTTATATCAGGGATGGCTTACCAAATATGACTGCATTGTACTTTTTAACAGTTAATGTAAGCCTGTTGTTATGATAAATAATACCCACTCCAAAATGAGAATCTTGTTAGGGTCTATATTACAAGACTGAAAGAGCAGAACTGCAAACACTTATAGAGTGAAAAAAAACAAAACCTCGAAGTGCTGTTTGTCAGATCATGATACAGTGAAGATTGGAATATTTGCCCTTTCCTCACTGTAGTGTGATCTTTGAGTTGGAATATATATTTAGCGGGGGGGGGTGTGAGGGCACAGCCCCCCTAAATAGCAAGTTCGAGGTTCTGTTTCTTTTGCTCTTTAGGCGTTCGCAGTTTTGATTTTTCGGTCTTTTAATATAGACCCTGTTGTTATAAACCTTGTTACATGGGTTGTTAAGTCCCTCTCCTTTGATCATCCCTTAATAACAGAAATACCAGAATAAGGAATCTATATGTTCATCGGCAGACAAAAAGAAAAAGGTTAAACATGAGTTTCATTCCACAGTGCCTTCCTCACCACTGGAATACACTCACAGTGCATATTAAGCAGTGTGATACATTATCTTCCATCAAATGGGAAGTGGATGATTGGATGAGTGTTCAAAAATGTACCTTTGGTTTTGCTGGGCTGGCCCTCCTTGAGAGATGAGTTTCAGTCTATGGTTGGGTACTAATGGGATGTAAAGGATCATATGATTCAGTTGTCTTGTATTTGCCTGACATAATGTTGTGACTGTTGACTTTCCTGTTGTAACCATTTTCCTTCCCTTCATGCATGGAACATCAGTTGCTTCACAGTGATGTAAGACGATACGAATAGACTAGGTCAATAAATGCTTTGCAAAGGTTAACAATAACAGGAGGTATCAGCAGTACTGACCAGAGTGCTGAATATATGTATACAATATGACATTACTTGGAGAGGGGTTACCCTTAGGGGATGTGCATATACAATATAACTTGACCATTCTAGGTCTTTCTAGAAAAGCTGCTGATCTGACTGCTTCTCTTACTTCTGTCTCTTCAGTATGACCACTTCTGTCTAGGCTACATACGAAGTACATGTAATACATTTTGTAAGAATAACCCTTAATTGTGACACCAGCCTTCATGCTGAGTACTCATACTGCACCCTTCTAAATCATGAAGTAGATAAAGAAATGGATTGTTTTCCTCCCATGAGCTAAAACTAAAAACATCTGAGCCCACATAGAGAAGCAAGAGAAACTGAAGTAATTATTTTTTCATGTTGCTATGGAAAGTACCATAGATAAAACCATCTCGGTTTACGTTATCTGTCTGACAGAAAATAGTTATATTAGCATTTCACTGACTTCTATTCCTGAGACCTTCTTTGTTTTGTTATAAATGTAATTACTTTTAGGTAGGCTGAAATGTTTCCTTTTAGTAACATTGCTTAAATGTCACTCCTCACTGTATACGAGATGAAGCTGATGGCTGAAGGATCAGACACTCAGTACCAAAGAACAGCACTATTTTTGTTAGAATTGCACATAATCACAGTGTACAGTGATACACTTAACAAGTCCCTAAAGAAAACATGAAGAGTAATGGAAAGCCATCACATCAAATATTAGGTCTGTACATGCATATGGAAATTAAATTCTTCTTCTAAAAGCCATGTTGCAGAGAAATTATAACATATTTTTATCATGACAGAACAAAAAACACTTGTGGAAAATTACAGCAGATTGCTAATAATGTGACACTAAAGAAAACAGAAACAAACAAAAAAGGAAAATAAAAACTTTTTGTGCCTTGTATGTTGTTAAACTGCTTTTGGTGGAGCAAAGTTTTAGGTAAATAAATTCTTTAGCCATTAATCTAAAAGGAACATTTGGGACTGTTTGTTGGAAATTGTCTAATTTATAATGAAAAACATATGGTATAAAGTATTTTAAATAATAACTTTGTTCAGCAGTAACTAACCAGTTAAATAGAAATGCAGACAAGGATTAAAACATGATGAAGCAGTCTTTCTATTCAGCAGCCTGTTTACATTTTAGTCCATAATTTTGCCCTGCTTCTTCAGTGGTCTTTCTAATTACAGGGGACTAAGGGGATAACACTGCATTTCTTTGCAGACCTTCTATTAAAACCACTATTACTACAGTCACAGTTCCATTTTTAAAAGAATCCATCATCATATAATTCAGAAATATTTCCTCTAAAGTTTTACTTATAAAAATGGCTTCTACACGTATAACCTGTTGACACAGAGGCAGTGCATTTGTTTGAATCACTGGTAATCCAGGACCAAACAGTGATGAGTGAAGGCAGAGGGTTGGTCTGGGAGGCAGAGTTCAATTACTGATTATCAACTTTCCTATCTGAAGGGGATGTTGCAAGGATTGCCTCAGTTGTTTCGCTCTTTAACTAGTAAAAGCAGAGGTATGGTCAACCTTGTATTGTACATGTGAGAACAGGCTTTCATGTGTTGCATGAACAGTTGCATGCATGTGCATGTATCATGTGTTATGGTATGCCTGTCCTGCTGAGGATCATTATGATACAACAGAAAAGCTACATCGTGACATAGTCGATACTTCAGTAGGATGCCACATTCTCATTTCTACCTCCTGGAGGACAGACACTGTGTCCTCGTCTGGGCTGGGTGCCCTGGGCCAGTGGGTAAGTTAGATGGCCAGAGTGAGGAATATGAAGATTGAGGAGAAGCACTAATAGCCAGCAGGTGGCCAAGCTGTCATGGTGAACTAGGAAAAGAAAACATCTTGTCCACTTTTTTTCATATTACTTTAATGTCAGTGATTTGTGTTAATTACTCTAAGGAATATCAGGATTTAGTTATACTCTGTTCACATCTATTACTTGGCATTTGGCATTGATATATAATTATACATTCACAGAATATGCAGCTGATGTGCTAACGATTGCTGTTATTGTTAAGCAGTATTTTAGTGTTTCTGCCATGGACATCGTACTGTCTGCACCATGATCTATATTCTTCTTACATGGAGATACCTTAGCATCACTACCACCAATGTTTTAGTTTATCATCTCACATATTACTTTGTTTCTGGCCTTCTAGTTCACACATCATCAGAATTTACTTCACATTGCCTGAGGGCATAATGATTTGTAGCCTTCCTCTTCAGCAAATTACTCATGTGTTATGCTCAACATGATGTAGAAAATTGTGTGTGTGTGTGTGTGTGTGTGTGTGTGTGTGTGTGTGTGTGTGTGTGTGTGTGTGTGTGTGTGTGTGTGTGTGTATGTGTGTGTGTGTGTGTGTGTGTGTGTGTGTGTATGTGTGTGTAGCAAAAGCATACACTGATGTGATTATGGCTGCACTCCCCCATATGGCTGCACATTCAGATTACTGAAGCAGTGAAGTAAGGAAAAACACAGCTTCACTTCTCTAACAATATCAATCATTTTGCAAACTTTTATTTATCTGTCTATGCTAAACTTTTGTATTTGATATTTTGATACAGGAATTCTTTAGTAGAATGTTAAATGTATAAACAATGACAGATGATGTACAGAGGTGACACTGTATGTGCTTATGTAGATATCAGAGATGTCCTTTCAGAGTGTTTTGTAAGATGAAAAGGAGTCCTGTTCTTGTGCAGATATACTCCCATTATGTATTAGGGTTTGACAGGAAGTGAACTGATAGTTCAGAGACTGTTGTTATAGAGTATCAACCTCAGATAACTCCTTGATAGTGTAGAGTGCTTTATTGTTATGATGATGCTGAGATTCTATATTTTGATTTGTTGTGTTTTCCACATAGAGGAAGAAATGAGCCCTTAAACGATACCCTCCCTGCAGTCAGGGTCAGCTCATGGTCCATCTGAACAATGCTCAGCAGTTCTCTGAAAAAGCTATGGTTTCAGAAGACAAAACTACTTAACCATCTGTGCCATATTTCCAGTGAGTTTTAGGTGGACGGTACATCCCACATGTTGTGGTCATATACACTCTAGAATGAGGCTGAGAATGATAGGAAAGGCACTATGTGTGGAAGTATCTCGATACATACTTTTTGGCCTGCTGCAAATGTGTGTAAGTTTCCCCTAGCTACTGCAGCAGATTCTATTTAATAGTGTCCTCAGATTGACCATTTTCAACATCATAGACAACAGCAATTTCCTTTTGTGTAGAGGACTATTAAGGTTGTATTACAAGGAGTTGGAATGCAGGAGTAAAGCTTTAGTTATGCGTACGTTACTGGAACAGCAACTGTGCAGCTGTGGTTATGCATGAGTTGTTGGAACAGCAACTGTATAGCTGTGCTCATGTGTGAGTTATTGGAACAGCAACTGTACAGCTGTGGTCCTGTGTGAGTTACTGGAACAGCAACTGCACAGCTGTGGTCATGTGTGAGTTACTGGAACAGCAACTGTGCAGCTGTGGTCATGTGTGACTTACTGGAACAGCAACTGTGGTCATATGTGAGTTACTGGAACAGCAGCTATGCAGCTGTGGTCATGTGTGAGTTGATGGAACAGCAATTGCACAGCTGTGGTCCTGTGTGAGTTACTGCAACAGCAACTGTACAGCTGTGGTCATGTGTGATTTGCTGGAACAGAAACTGTGCAGCTCTGGTCATGTGTGAGCTATTGGAACAGCAACTGCATATGGGTAATCCTGACTTAAAGAAGGAAACATCTAATAGAGTCTTTTCCTGGAAAGTGTCTCCTCGCACCGATAATAGTTTAATGCTCAATATGCTTTAGAACAAATCTAGGCTTAAGCTGAGTATCCATGTTTTTGTTGAACTCAAACTGTTTCAGCAATGTGATAGAGGTGGCCACCAGCTTTCTGACCACCAAGGCACACATGGCATACTCCTGTTCTTCATTGCCCAGGGGACGTGAATACTATAACCCTCCCAACACATACAGGCCATCTTGAGGAATATCTACTCCATTAGCCAATGTCTGCTGTTTCGTTATTGTAGCAGGTATCAGTAATGAGTAGCAGCGTTGTGGTCAGGACATTCTCTCCATATCCTGGTTGTATCACAGCACATCCTTTTCTTATAATGTCGTCTCCATGGGCCTACATCAATCAATGATTCAGTCTGTAGCTTCCTACAATCCTATTAGTATGATTCTCCTTCCTCTTTAGGGTTTCCGTTCTGCATCCTGTGAGCATGGAGCTCCTGAGCTACTTCAGAGTCAGCTTTAGAAGTGACTTTATGAATGGTTGCTGCAGGGCTGTCCCCTGGTATTGGTGGTTGTACCTTCCTATCAAGTGGTAGTGTGGCAGCTTACACGAGTGATATCATTTAGCTAGTAACATGTGCTGAATCTTAGCAAGTCCTTACCTTCAGCCACAAGTTAATGACTAGTCTTGCATGACACTTGCATTCTACTTCAGCACACCTTATCAGTACCACTTTGTTGATACTGCACAGTTCATGTGATTTTATTTTATTTTATTTGTTTGTTGTTTTTTTGTTTCAGGTTAGAGCACTGACCTTCAAGGACCTTTAAATACTGATTTAGAAACTGACATCCATTCAGGACCAGTTGTGTCTTGCCTTTCCAAGTGCACAGGGCATGACACAGCTTGCCGGGCTGACAGGGACATTTTTCTGACAGCTGCATGATGATTACTTTTCTTCCAGTGGCCCCTCTGTGCTGCAACTGATTACTACATTTTTTTTATTGTTATGCAAGATTTTGCTGTTCATGATCCTATCTCATTTATACAGTGACCTTAACTGAGGGCAGGTGACAGTCAAGTAGCTGGAATCATGAAATTCTCTGCAATCATGCAGAATGCAGACTGTAAATATTTACTTTTAAGCTATACTTAGGTATCTTGTTTAACATTTTAATCAGATATAGATCATCAAAACATAACATACTTTGTGACATTAGGCTGTATTTTCTTGTTGTATATTTTCTCATGTAGATGATTGTGTTCTCTAAAATTTATAGTGTTTATTTGGAATTTTATGTATTATAAATAAAAAAAGTTCTTACTCTATAATGCTTTGGAAGATTTTTAACAAACACCTAAAGAACTACCAGCTCAGGGAAATTATTTCTTGGTTCAGTGTCTCATCTGAAGTATTTCATCAGTGCATGCTGTCTCTGTAATATCACACTGCAGTGTCAGCAGTGAAGCTTGAGTCAAACATTTGGTATTAAGATAACGCCTGCAGTCTTCTTATCTTTCTTGCATCAAAGTTAAGAGTGTGACCTGATGAGCTGCTAACATTCTACATACCATCAGAGCTGGATCAAGATCAAATCGGGCCATCGGCAGAGTAATAGATTGGGCCCCCCCAAGAGCAGCCCTTCCTGTGGCAGCCCCCTGCCCCCCCCCCCCCCCACAGCAGTGCCCTTCCCAGCCATTCCAGTGGTCCATTTCTTTCTTATTTACTTCTACAATAATTACAGATATTGAAATAAAATTGCACAAACACTGATAGCCATTTGCTAAACAAACAATACAATCTCACAATGAAAATAGACTTAACATGGGCAGTAAGCTTCTCTGCCCTTGAAACTGACATTCATTGAAATGGCATGAAAACCCGCATTCAAAGAAAATGCATCTGGCCAGTGGATTATTAAGTTTACCTTTGGGCTGTTTTCTAACCATAAGCTCCTTGCACACATTTTAGGGCCATTCAGTCATGTATGTGTTCTTTGATTCACCTTCCTGATTGTATTAAATTGCATTCCTTGTATAATACAGCAGCATTTGTTAGAATGAGTTTTAAATTTGAAGTTTTGAACATTCTTTCAGTAAGCAATGTAACAATATGTATGAACCAATAATGACAGAATTACCCATTTCAGAAAATGTCAACCATAAAAGGCCACTCAGACATCTGTCATTACAATCCACCAATATCAGTCATAAGCACAGTCTCTGCAGAAGTAAAAGTTATCCAAATAATTCCACATTAAACAAAACTGTAATAAATGAAGGGATTGCTACTGGCAAACAACTTTACATTTCAGAAAATTCACGCTAAAGCACAAATCTATTATTTTATTAACTTTCTAAGTTTGTAAGGCCAATATTTAAAAATTGTGCCTATTTTTGGGCCTTTGTCCCACTTTATTTATAGCATTGTCCAGATTTTTTGCTCAAAGAGGCTGAGAGGTATGAGAGGTATGCATATCTCTCAACCTCTTAGTGCAAGAAATCTGGATATAGCCTAAAATAATCGGGATACCATGGCCCAATAATAGGGATAGCTTAGAAAATTCTTAGAACAACAGGATTTGTGTTAGAATGCATTTTCTGAAGGATATGAAGCCAGTCTCATATATGTCATTATTTAGTGACATCTTCTTCTTTCGGCTTTTCTCAGTTAGGGGTCACCACAGCGGATCACCTGTCCGCTCATGATTGGCAGTGGAGTTTTACAGTGTTGAGTTGCCAGCCCAGCACCCAACCTTCCACAGAAGGCACACACACACATGCACTCACCCCTAGGGCCAATTTAGAGTGTCCAACCCACCTGCAGCATGTCTTTGGGATGAAACTGGAGCACCCGGAGGAAACCCATGCAACCACAGGGAGGACATGCAGACTCCGCACAGAAGGCACCCCAGCCGAGGATCAAACCAGAGAACCTCTTGCTGTGAGGTGACAATGCTAACCACTGTACCACCATGGCCGCTCATAAATCCTCCATAAATTGCCAGAAAAATACAAATTTTGTAAGGAATAGGCCAAAAATATGAGGCAAAAATCTGGACAGTAGAGCTGCCCATACCTCTCATCCTTTTAGTGCAAGAAATCTGGACAAAGCCAAAAACAATGGTGACACAATGGCCCAAAATAGGGATAGATTTTAAATATTGCTCTTTTTACCTTAGTTGCTAGAATAACATGATTTATGTCAACATCCATTTTCTGAAGGATATGAGTCAAACACAAATATATGTCATTATTTAGTGACTTCAGTCCTCCATGAAGTGCCAGAAAACCACTAATTTTATGATAAATTGTCTAAAGCTATGGGGCTAAATATGGACAGTTGAGATGTATTTTAAACACACACACACACAGCTTCTCTCTTACTGGATAGGGTATTTTTAAATTCCATGCCCAAGTGTGAAATGACTTTAAATCTGTGGTGGCGTGCCTTAAAGAAGACACACCCACTACGGTGTTTTTTTTTTTTTTTTAATATTTAAGTCTCCTGGCCAGAGTAGCCTCCCCCCGCCCCCCAGCCATGTGGCCTTAGGCGACTGTCTATGTTGTCTACTGCTGGATCTGGCTCTGCATACCATAATTAACTCCTTCATAAATACAAGGTCCAATAAAGTTACTCACTAGTTTGTTTCAATGGAGTTTACAGTTTTGATTCCCATTGCAAAATATATTATTGATTATAACCATTACATCACCAGTATTCCTGAGGTTATCAATATCCTGAAAAATTCTACTATTACTATTTTATCGTATGAAATGTGTATTATTTTTATCAGCATCTTTCTCTCCCCTTTTCTTCTCATCAAAATTCATAAGTTGTATATAACCTTCTAACATTTTCAAGTTTATTTTTATTTCTAGTCAGTACCCGAACAAACAAATTACAAAACATTAATTTATATATTTAAATTATTGACATACAGCAAGTAGAGAGCAAGACACACATATTGTAAATGTATCTTAGTTCTGGAAGCAGTAAAGTGAAGCTGCCTTATCTTGCCCCTTCAGTAGTAAAGTCATTTGTATTAAATAATGTCTATGATGATAATTGAAGCTCTCTTTGCATATGCTACATTTTGATATAACCAGGATCATCCCCACATAGTAACAAAAAGCCACTTAAGCAAATAAATTAGAACAGGATGTCGTTTACACAATACCACAGTCACATTTTAAATTTTCTATTTCAATTATACTTCTCTGTGCCATATATAATCTTTCTTGTCATTTTCACCTGTTTTTCAGCATAATGGTAATTTAATTCCTTACAAAATTAGCCTGCAGTTTAATTTTAAGTTATTATAACCCCAAAATCAGTCATTTCTCATTATATATAATGCTGTTCTTGTCTGACTAATTTATTTTCTTAGGTATTTATAGCTGGGCTCTTAGAACTTTATCACTGATTGTGCCTCTGTTATTTATTTGGAACCAAACATTGTTTATTCATTTCGTGGTCTATTCCTTGTTGGCTTCGGAAATATACTGCTTAATTTTGCAGACATTGCTCCTCTTCCACTGTGCATGGCAAACTTTTTTACTTGCCTTCACATTGCTTTTCTACCCTCTCACTTTTGTCTTATGCTGTGTTATATAAAAGTGCATTATATATTTCAGGATGACTGATAGCTTACTTATGTATAAAGTACAAAAATATATAGAATAATAAAGTAAGTCTGAAGTACACAAAAAGAAAATACTTGGTGCTTTGGCTCATGCCTTAAAGAGTAAAGCCCTTAAAAATCCAAACACCTTTAAACACACGTATAAATTATGACCCTTAGGCTGCTATTCATAGTCTGTGGCTTCGCATTTTCATAGAGGTAATCCGAGAAGAGCAGCGCTATGAGATACGCAAATCACTGACTTTCAGGATGAATACTTAAAATGTGGATGCCTTTTTATAAACACAGTCCCCTATAGCAAAAGCATAATATGCTTAAGGCATAAGCGATAAGAGGGTAGCTGATACCCAGATAAGGGGTGTTACAGATTTACATATCAATAGAATTCATAGAGATAAATCCATAATGAGCTCATCTGCATACCAAACATGTAAATGGCCCCAAACATATACCAGTAAATAGCAAGTTAACAAAAGAATACAGAGATGCAAGGTGAAGGGAAAAGGTTCCATTTGGTGTCAAGGACTACCGAAGGGGTCACTGGGGAAGTGTTTCATTTTGGTGCTTGTGCATACTTGAACATGTTAGTGAAAGAATTGGATGTGGAATGTTTCATGTTGGTGCTTGTGCATACATGGACATACCGTTAAAAGCATCAGTGGGGGAAATGTTTCATTCTGGTGCTTGTGCATATTTGGACATGTTGCTGAAAGGATTGGAGGTGGAATGTTTCATTTTGGTGCTTGTACATACATGGACATACTGCTAAAAGCATCAGTGGGGGAAATGTTTCATTCTGGTGCTTGTGCATACATGGACATACCGCTAAAGGCATCAGTGGGGGAAATGTTTCATTCTGGTGCTTGTGCATACATGGACATACCGCTAAAGGCATCAGTGGGGGAAACATTTCTTTCTGGTGCTTGTGCATACTTGGGCAAACTACTGAAGGGATGGCTGGAGGCAAGCTCATGGGTTGCAACTCAGATATGAAAGGTAAGACACTGCATTTAACAAAGAATGTGCATACCGCCCAGATACTGGACTATGAATTGCAAAAACACCTCATTAGCTTAAGTCTCTTTACAAAATGTCTCATCTGCATCTCATTATTCTTAATGCATTTCAGATTAGCATAAATGATCTCCATGAATCTTGTCCTTGCTATGTTCATCCGTAGGCATCAGGAATACCCCTACTGGAATTGTGCAAATGACTATGAATACCAGCCATAATCAATGAATTGGATCAAACTGTTCTAACTGCTTTCATTGTTAAACCAACAAGGGGCTAACATACCATATTTCAAAATGAATATAGATTCTTTTTTCAAAAGCTATCGTTTAACATACTCCGTTTTATTGTTACCATGATATTGTTCTAAGATAGTAGCTTGCAAGTTTTTTTTATATTCCCCTTCCAACATTTGCTTACATGTTTAGCTACTGGATTACTTATTTTATTATTCCTATTATCACATACATGCTCTTGCAACCTAACCTTAAACTTACCTCTAGCTTGTTCAGTATGTATCAAACCACACTCACATCTTACTGCATAAATAACTTTATTAGTGTAACATGTAAAATAGCTTACATATGACCGATATGTCAAATAATAGCTAAGTGGTATGTAAAGAACATTGTAACAAACATACATTTTGTTCCACAACAGCAGTGTCTTCTTAAGTGTGACTGAGTACAGGATCCATTTGACTGGAAGGAATCAAGCTGTAGATAACAGTGTGAAGACAAGAGAAAATCCATCAAGGAAACCAAGCAGGTTAAGGAAGTTTGTGTCTTAGGGATAATGACGTGCTTGTAAATGACAAGTGAGACAATGAGGAAGGAAATAATAAACTGAGCAATGACACTGACAAGAAACCAGTTCCTTCATCTTTGTTACAGGTAGCCAGCCACCTCCTGGGGAAGCATCACTACAATATATACAAGGTATGGATAAAACAAGGGCGACAACAAGCCGAGAGAAGAGAGAGACAGAGATGGCAGCACTGTTCTTCTAGAAGGCTGTCCAAGTGGCAGTCATGTTAGCTGTTAAAAATGGGGTAATAGCAGTGAAAACAAAAGAGGTAACAGGGGCACACAGGTAAAGCTAAACTCTGCAGAAACAATATGACACTCTTTTTTGCCATATCAAACACCTCCATTGACTTAGATTGCTGACTCCTGCTATAGTTCTGAAGTTCTTAACAACAGCTTCAGAATTTCTACTGTTTCTCTGATTATTTTCAAAATTTCCTTGAAGGTCCCTTTGATTTCATGGTACCACATAATGCTCCAGTTAGACTGATGTTACCAAAAGAGCAGGTAGCAGTGAAGCCATTTTTTTTACATTTATCATTTTTTTCAGTAGTCCCTGCACAATGGTGAGTAAACTAAAACATATTTTAGGTTCCAAGTAGAATATATATATTATACGTTGTATATTTGTTTGTGTGCATGTGGGAGCTTCCATGTACCTGAAGGTTGGCATAATGGTCGAAGTGTTTGCTCTCAGACACAAAGTACAGCATTTGATTCTCACCTTTGGAAGGAAAATTGGCTAGGCTTAAAATGGCCCACAAGGGCAGCTTGCTTAATATATACAGACGGTCAATTGTAAAGTGGATGATGGTCCAGGTCACCAAATTCAGCTCCTTGATATTGAACTCCTTAATTTTCATTTTTCCATCGGAAATCACTGCTGTTGCAGATCATCAGCTGATATTTTCAGAGCTTCTTTGTTTCAGTGTTTGCGCAACCATAAAATTGGTATGTAAAAACGTTCATAGGCTGTGTGGATTTTTTGGATGGGGGGGCTATCTCCTGCGAAAAACACTTTTTTCTACTAGACTGAATTCCTGATAAGATGAAATTGGTGGTTTGAAACCTTGTGTGGTTGAACAGCATGGTGTGTCTGTATTTTGTGTTTGTGTGTGTGTGTGTGTGTGTGTGTGTGTGTGTGTGTGTGTGTGTGTGTGTGTGTGTGTGTGTGTGTGTGTGTGTGTGTGTGTGTGTAGACAGATCCACCAGTTAAAGTAACTAGTTCATCCAGCATGAATATGAGGTAGTAGGTTCTACCTTTTCTTCTGTGTGGCCTTATTTTTGTTTCCCATCAGATAAGCACCTTAGACAGACTAATGAGGCATGACTTATACCGTGTAATACTGTATTTTAAATATAATAAACAATGTCAGTCTGTGTGTAGACAATTTCTTGAGCTATAAAACTCAAAACATGTATTTATATAATAATTTCCAATTGATGCAGATGACTTACAAATTAAATATTTTGTTTTAATGAATTGTATTGGATGGAAGAAGACTTTCAAAAGTGATATTGCACATATATATTGTAAAAGTTATATAATGACATCCTTTATCGCATTCTATTCTGTTTGCAGTGCTTATTTATGCCATTAACCTAGGTCATGTTTGTAAAGGGTCTCCTACAAACTGCCTTCCTTCTTAACAAACAGGTAAATTAGTAAATAAGTAACTATGTAAGGTAAAACCGATAAAACTGATAAAACCCTGAAGTTGTTTCTGACAGTTTTAACCAATTCTTTACTGAGACAATTCAAGCCCTAGCTAGCCAACTACCTCCTAGCTCCCCTGGTCCTGAAAGTAGCATCCCTAGAAACCTACTCGCGTTCAGCTTCCAACCAGTCGCCACTTCACTTATCCGTACCTTGATCAAAAAATTAAAACCCACTACACTTTCTGCTGTTCAACTCCCTGCCGAGTACCTACAAAAATCAGCTGATGCTATTGTTTACCCCATCTCAATACTAATCAATCGAACCATAGTAGAAGCTAAAATTCCCACCATCTGGAAAATATCCTATGTAATCCCACTTCACAAAGGAGGCAGCTCTACTGAATTCTCCAATTATAGGCCAATAGCTATACTCTCTCCACTTGCAAAGATTATGGAAAAATGTATTCATAGACAACTCATGCACCACCTAATCCAGAATTACCTTATGGCAGACACTCAGCATGGTTTCCGTCCTCATCACAGCACTACTTCAGCCCACCTAGCCTTTGCCAACACCATAAACCATAATCACAACAATAATTATATATCCTCAGCCCTCTTCTTGGATCTTTCCAAGGCATTCGATATGGTTGATCACCAACTTTTAATCCACACCCTGCAAACATTCTGTCTAGATAGTAGAGCCCTTCAATGGTTTCAATCCTAACTGAATGGTCAACAGCAGGCTGTCCTCTGGCAGAACAAACTCTCTAACCTTCTACCTAGCACCCTTGGAGTATCACAAGGCTCTATACTAGGGCCCTTGCTGTTCTCCATCTTCATTAACGACCTTTATGCTGTCATCCCAAAAGTCAGCTGTATCCAATATGCTGACTCTACTCTGATTTGCTCAGTCACATCTCCAGTAGAGTTATGGTCAGCTACCCAGACCACCTTTAATACGATAGAAAACTGGCTTTCTGAACATTGTCTGATCCTAAATCCCAAAAAACTAAAATGCTGTTATTTTCACCAACACGTAGGTCTACCGCTTTCACCTTTACCATAAAATCAAATGATGACACAATAATCTCCCCTGACCCCTCTACAAAACTATTAGGTGTCATCATAGACAATAATCTAAAATTTGACCTACATGTTAACCAAACTATCAAAACCATTAATAAAAAAACTAGGGTCACTTTACAGAATAAAAGCCTTCCTAACCCCTCCAGCTAAAATTGCCATAGCTCGCTCTCACCTTCTTTCAACCCTTCTGTATGCATCCCCTCTACTCTCGAACTTAAACAAGACTGTCCTTAACAAACTCTCAATTTGCTACAACCACATTGCTAGGTTTGCCACTGTGCTGCCTTTTAGGACACATCATTGCATCAATCTAAATCAGCTTGGGTGGCTTGAACTACCCAGCCTAATCCAGTATAACCATCTGATTATGGGCTATAAAATCCTCTATAATCCGGACAATACTCCTGCACTTAAAAATATTATCACCCCCTATAACAATCCTAGACCGCTTTGATCCTCTAACAAACTACTAAATTAGACTAGCAAAATCAATAACACAGCCGGTGATTCTCTTTGCAAACTCTGTAAGTGGATCCTGGAAATCTCTTCCAGCTGATATTACCATACTTTCCAGCTTAGGTCAATTTAAAACTAGACTCAAACAACATTTGTCTCTTAACTGGCTATGTCAATGTATCAAGCCTGGCTAACTCTCTCTAGAATGTGTAAAAATCTGCTAACCAGTTTACTGTGTAATTTAATTTAATCCTGACTTGCGCTCAGGATTAACTGTAACCTGTGGAACTTGTTTAACTTGCTTACTTATATAATCTCTGTAAATAGTCTGTTGGTAATATGTATTGCTGGTATTATGTAATGCTGCATCTGCTTACCCTTGGAGCTTTTCTCCCCGGGCCTCCGCTGAAAATGGACATGCATCCGGTCAGACTATCCCGGTCAACAAATGTAAAATAAAATAAATAAAAGGTAAATAAATAATGATCAATAATCTTTTCACTTACCTGGTAAACAACAACATGTACATTAAATCATTGAGCTATAATGTGGAGTTTCTGAATGGAAGTGCAACCAAAAATGCCACAATGCAAATTAATGATTAGCAAATTGTTTTTTTTTTATTTAGAGAATTATCAAATTTGTGATTCTGTAAACTATAAAGGGCAATTCGGAAGGAGTGCAGTGAGATATATCCCATATCTTTTCTTAGTTTCTTTTACAATGATGGTGATGTTACTTAATTTTCAGGTGGACTAGATCCAAATGATTACTTTCAGCTAGTTACATAGCACAGATGAGTTGTGTTAATGGGGTCATATATGGTGTCACTTTTACTGTAGTTTCACAGTTCTTATTGTTTAGTTTCTCAGAGAGAACCATCAAAGAAACTGGATAATATTGTTTACACTGCATAGCCTCAAGCTGGTGGAAGGGAAGTACAGTCAGATGTGATGTAAGCATCTCCCTAGAGTTCTAGAAAGCCTGTAATATTTATCCCTTTTTCTAAATGCCCTTCTACAGCAAATTGTGCTCATAGACTGTTTTAGTTGTTTGAAATACAGCTATCCATTCAGCAGTACCCCCCACACACACACACACAAGTAGTGGCCAGCATATCAAGTGAGCTGGACAATTTGGCTACCATTATCACTAAAGTGTTAGCAGATACATTTGCACCTGAGGCAGAGGACCAGTTACAGAAGCACATCATAGTGTACAATAATAGAATACTTCACCAGGAAGTAGAACTTCATCATAAATCTGCCAGTTTCCAGCAGGGTACCATGCTCTACACAAATCATGACAGACATCTACAGTTCATCCATGTCAACCTGGAAGATCTGAATAACCGTAGCAACAGGAAAAGTCTTCATCTAGAGGGGTTTAATGAGGGAAATGGAAACTTATCCACCCTTTTGGAGGTGAAGCTCATAACAACACTAAATCAGAATAATTTGGCACCAGCCTACAGAGAGAGAGCACACTGTACACTAAGACTACCATGCCCATTAAGAGCCCCCCCGAGGCAGATCATTTTTCATTTTGTGAGCTTTACCAGTCATGGCCAAATTCTGATGCATGGTAAAGAATGTGTTTTGTGGGGTCAGAAGCAGCTGTAGTATAGTTTTGAACTAAGCACAGCAGAAAAGAAGACAACATTTTCTAAGGTAAGCTCTCTGTTATCAAAACAATGTTCTAACTCTATAGGTCAAGGTGTACCATGGAGTCCTAAGCATGATATATCAAGGAAGAGACCTTTCTTTCATCTCATCAGAAGCCCTATAGTGCCTCAAATATTATTTGCTGACAGAAACTCTCAGCAACAAAGAAGCAGTTGTAAACCTGTCAATTCATCCATGAAAGAAAATTTGCATAGGACCTTTCCCAGAGAGCTCCAGAGTATGCTCCTATCTCAGCTTCCTCATCAAGAAGCAATACAGAAATGTCCACTAAAACCATCACCACCTAGTCACTAAAAGATGATTTAAAAATGTCTTTGATAAATCAGTTCACTGAAAGTCTGCCCTCATCTAAACATTTTGAGGAGATACAGCCCTTAGAGTCTCCAGTAAAATAGATACTTGGACCAGGAAAGTAGACTAAAACAGTTGCACTGATCTTATCATGGTCCCATCTCTACACACTATAGCTATAGTGAAATTCATTCATCAGGAGAGGAGAAAAATGGGACTCAAAGCATAGAAATGATATGGAGACAATGACAACAACAGTCCAAGAGTATCATACTTGTTTGAATGTATATGCTTGATAAAGGCTCACCAGCGCATGATAGTTGAGGCTTACGATAACGAGTCTATATTATAACATCGGAGTCTAAAAACATTGAATGTCATAATATCAACCCCATTCAATCGAAACACCAGAAAACCAGAATAGTGAATTTTTTCCCAGGGAAAAAATTTGCTGTTCCGCAAACACACACACAACTCAAGCACACCAAAATAAATAATCCACACACATACACTTCACGAAACCCTACACTAAACCAGACATACACCACTAGTTACCCACTTACCTTAACCCAACCCTAACCCTAAGGTCCCTAACTATCACACACTCACCTTACCTACTCCCTAACCCTAACTCACCTACCCCACCCTAACCCTCACATCCACACAATCGCATATTTACCTGACCCACGCCCTAACCCTAACTTACTTAACCTGCCCCTAACCCTAAAGTCTGTCACTACCGCGCACTCACCTCATCTGTTCCCTAACCCTAATGTCCCTAACTACCGCACACTCACCTTAACCCAGTCCGTTCGCTCACTTACCTTAACCCGGTCCGTAACCATCGCACCACACTTACCTGAACCCAATCCGTAACCTCCGTTCGCTCACTTCCCTAAACCCGATCCATAACCATCGCACCACACTTCTGTAAATAACGAAGCCATAGAACACCAAAATCTTACCCTAGGTAAACTTCCGATGTTCCGAGGCTTCACTATTCTCAGCTTTCACACTAAAAGGTTCAATATTATAACATTCAAAGTTTTTGAACTTCGATGTTATAATATAGACCCTATGATAACAGTAGTAAAACAGACTATAGGGCTGAGACTGCCTCACTGTTTTATTTTGGATCTTGCTGTGTTTTGTGGGCTTGGCAGTTTATTAGGCAACCTCTATGGTATTCCACTCTGTTAACCTTTCTTTTGTGTGTGTGCTACAATTGTTTTTAGCTAGATTCTTTATTTGATGCCAGTTAATGTCACGTTATTGAATTTCACTTGTAAATGCATTGTCTATGCATTGTGTAGAAATGATTCTCAAACAAATTTGTGTTTAGTAATGTAAGTTATTACAAAAACATTACAGGGCTCCACCTATTACACACAATTTAAAGCAGAAATATCAACCCACATATGCTGAGGCACTTAATTGTAACCTCTTTGTAGAGGTGGACTCCCCAATTCTAACTTCCTGGGTCCTGTCTGTGAGCCAGTTGGCTATCCACTGGGTGGCATATGGGTTTCTACCTAACCACTTGAGTTTGTCAACAATGCCCGAGTGGGGTATTGTGTCAAATGCCTTGGCCAGGATAGGCAGTGTGAACAATTTTGTCCTCATCCACTGCTTTTGAAAGAAGTCTACCAGGTTGAGTAGGCATGATCTGCCCTTGATGAAACCAAACTGGGTTGGGTCCAGTGTCTGGAGGTTTACTATATCTCTCTTGATCATCTCCATGATAATTCTTTCCATGGCTTACATATAAGACTAGTGAGACTTATGGGTCTGTAGTTTCCAGGATCTGTAGATGACCCGCCTTTGTGCAGTGGGATGACTGTTGCCTTTCTCCATTCTGTTTGGAGACTACAGTTAAATAGTAATTACAGAGGCCCTGATAGGTCATGTTTCATGCAATTTAGAAGGCATGCTGCGATGTTGTCTGATCCCATTGATGCAGTGTTCTTGGTCTTAGACAGAGCATTAAGGACCTGTTCCCTGGTGGGAGTAGATGGAGTTATATTTGATGATATTTCCTGAGGGACGGGTAAGGAGGACAGAGGGGTAAAGTTGAAGATGAATTTATCAGCTAGGAGGTTTGCTATGTCTTCTGGCTCTGTATATGTGACTGCATTTACAATGAGCTCTGCACACAAGTGTGTATTGCCTTTGAAATTGCAGACATAACTAAAGAATGCTTTGTGATTGTCCTTGGCCTGGGAGGCCAAACTTACCTCAAATTTGGATTTCATAGACTTTATATGTCCTCTGAGTTGCTTGTTTGGTTTGATGGGAGTGCTTATATCCTGCTGGGTGCTGCATCTCCTAATTTTTGCCATGATATTCTTCCTCCTGTTATATAGCCTATTGATTTTGTGATTCCACCAGGGTGGCTTGTTTTTTGAGTTAGTTCTGTACTTCTCCCTTGTGGGTACAGCTGCCTCTCTGCAGCTTTTAACATGTTCGTACAGGGTTTCTGTGAGCAATTCCACATAGGCAGCAGGGTTCTCAGGGTTTACGTGGGCTTGAAATTTTGCCAGGTTTTCACTTAATAGTAGGAGTTTAGCCTTAGAATAGTTCCTGAATATTCCAGGTTTAGCTAGGGGTCCAGGTTTTATTTTTACTTCAAAGGAGAACATTTTGTAGTCTGACCTTACCAAGGAAGGGACTACAGTAGAGGATGTACAGCACTCTCCCATATTAGTGAGGGCCAGATCCAGTATGGCTGCATCCCCAGTTGGTGTATTGACTATCTGGTCCAGGAAGATTGTGTTTACAAAATCCAGGAATCTCTGTGCATATACATTTGGTGTCATATCAGATTCCCAGTTAATAATGGGGTAATTAATGTCACCCATGAATATGGTATTGGTTTGGATGATTAGTGCTTCGAATAAGTTTAAAAACATGGTATGTGTTTCCTTGGTCATAGAGGGGGACCAATAGCTTGCAAGGAAGTGCTGTTGGATTTTGCCTATGGTGATTTGAACATGGAGCAGCTCAAGTGCATGTGCTGTTTCACCAGCCTTGAAGTAAATTTATCTTTGATGTAAATAGAGACATTTCTACCTTTATTCCCTGCCTGTGAAGTAGCTGGCCTAAATGTGTGGAAGGCATTATAACCTAGCACAGTTGGTGTGCTCTCCATGGCTTTAAAGTTTAAAACATGTCTCAGTGACTGCACAGATGTCAGCATTCTCTACAGTAAAGAGAGCTTCTAGGGAGTGGAGTTTTTTGTTTAGACGTCTAGCATCGAGCAGTAATAACTTTAGATTTTCTTGGTTTTGATTTGCTATGTTGTAAGTACTTTCAGTTTGGCATTGCCTAAAAAAGGCACTATGGGGGGACAATGTTTTAGCTAATATTTTAAAGCCTAGAAGGAAGAGGTACAGACTATCATTGGCAAGGTAGCATGATCTGTTGACCATCTCCTTCCATGTTTACAAATACTGCACCCCATTAGAATGACATCAGAAATTAAGCCAATTATTAAAGTCAATTGCCTTTTGTTCATATTGCGGCATCATCCTTGGAGAAGGTAAAAATGCTGCTTAATGTTAGTCTCCTACTAGCCTCAAACACATATTCCAAGAGCTCTATGATGTCCCTCTTCATGTAGTCTATGGAGGTATGTCTCAGGACATTTACTCCTACATGGAATATGATGGAGTCATATTGATAACTGTGGTCCAGTGACCTGAGTGCCTGCGTAATGTGGTGGACTCTAGGCCCTGATAAGCAACTGACCGTGACTTTCTCCTTACTCAGCCTGGTGAGAGGGACATCAGTGTGCCTCACGATAGAGTCTCTAATGCCTAGAATGTTGGATTGTGTGGTGGCTTGCCTTATGGGCTTAGAGGTAGAGGCTCCATGAGATGTAGCTGTACATATTGATGTGGGTGTTGTTTTGAAAGAGTGCATTTGGGGCTGCTAAGGATATTTGTCATGTGTACTTCATCTAGAAGGTATTTGTGGTTTAAGAAGGTTACAATTAAGTGCCTCAGCATATGTGGGTTGATATGTCTGCTTTGAATTGTGTGTAATGGATGGAGCATGTGTACTACTGACAACGTTATTGACATTAGGAGTACTTTTATGTGACAGCTTTGTCTCCAGTGACATTGTGTAAATACATCTCTCACATACTATATCAGTCTGTTTAAAATGAGCCAATTTCTGCATTGTATCAGGATGCCCCTATCCACCAAGCCAGTAACTGAGACAGTAGGAAAGTTCATATCCATGGCAATAGACCCTTTTTTATTGATTAGACAGTTGGAGTGAGAATACCAATCACTGTCAGGAGTATCCGGTTTGCAACTATGGGGCAGTGCTTGTCACTGCAAACTAGTTGTCCTGTGTGCAACCCGGTATTGGAGAAATTTCAATTGTGCTTTTATAGGAAAAATGTCACTCAAGGTGTCTGAATGTATACAGAGCACTGCCAAACACTTGAGGGGAAACTAATACGTAGACCCTGAAAATTTAAGGATGAAGTATTTAGGCGGATATTCTGTAGTTAGAAATAAATAAAATAGTACTTAATGAAAACAAATAATTAGCTTGTCAGGAATGATGAAAAGAGGGGAGTCACATGAATGGCTACTGCCTGGCTACTACTAATGCTGGTCTCACCACAGCTTCACTCTGTTGAGATACAATACTACTTTTCTTCTTCTCTCACCAGAATCAAAATGTTATCACCAATCCCAAGATGAGAAGTAGGACAAAGCCTGTTTAGTGATCCACTGTCTTGTCCCAGATGATACAAGGGTCTGTAGGCTTGTAGCCTTTTCCTGATAGATGCCTTGAATAGCAACCAGACCAATCAGGAATTTTAAGCACAGACACTCACTCTCCAAACAGAAACAGTCAGGAATCAATGGACTCTGCTCCTTCTCTGACCAGGACCAGAATATAAGCACAGATTCAAAGCTGTCACCTATAGAGCAGTTATTAGGCTTTCTGGTGATCAGCAGTCTCCAGGAAATAATGTCCCTGTATTCTTTTACTCACCAGGAGAAAACAGAAGCACTAATGCCAAGGTGACTACTGACAGGCAGAATGTGAGATCTCCAGTAACTGGTGGTCTTGCAATAGATGTTTAGAGGTAAGATAAAAAAATGGCTTATCCAAAACACTGCAGTGTACATGAAACAATTACATATGAAAGTGGGTAACTTAAGTTTTAGCTGACTAAGTGGAGAGCCGCTATTTTTAAAAGAGCAAGATAGATTGAAAGGGGTGGCACTTTTGTATTCTGGTGCTATGGAATACAGTGGGATAGCCAATAAATTTAAATAGTTAAAAGGGGGTGATATCACAAAATTATTGGTTTGTACTTACTCACACTAGTCAGTGAAGAAGACAGGGAAAGAGATATACTGTCAAATTAACATAAGGGGCAGGCAACTAGAAAGACAGTGGCATTTAAGAACACAAAAGAAACAGGGTGGGAGGGTGAGAAAAAAATCTCTGTCTGACTCACAAGAGACACAGCTGTGGTTTCTTTTCAAGTTTTAATATGCAATTAAAAGCAGAACAGAAGAAAAACAGTATAAAGAAAACAAATCACAGTATACAAAATAGAAAAAGGCAATAAAGGAATACAAAGTACAAGAAATCAAAAGCAAACTAACCTTTCCCTCACAGCAAGCTGTGGCAGAGTCTGGGTGAGCTTTTCCAGCAAAAGTTGATATTAGTCACAGCATAAGCATCCATGTACTATTAATCAAGACAGTGTGACCTCTCTCATCCTGACCCAGTAAGCAGCAGCCATAGCTCCACTCGCTTACTTTACTTATGAAACAGCGTCCCGTCACTCACTTCATTTACGGCTTATTGTATTAAACATCCAACCAAATAAGCAGCGTCCTTACCTCTGCTCACTTATTTTATCAAGCAGCGAGCAACTGCTCACTTTCTTTTCCCAACTCATTGAAATTAACATCCAACACCAGAGGGGGGACAGAACAAGGCAATCCTGCCCCTCTTCTCCATCCACCAGCCTGACCAGGCTGTTCCTCCTCTCTCCTACCAAACTTCCAAAAATCTAACCACTCATTAAAAGGCATTAAGCCAAACATCATTCAGTGCACTCCATTCTCTCTAACCAAACTGGATCCGTGTCATCATCTCCCAGAACCCTAGCACATAAACAGCCAAAGTAGTCAATTGCATAAATGGCTGAAAGTAAATCACTGATCCCTCTCCAATGCTAAAGTGACAAACCATTACCTCGCAATTACCTCATCACTTAGCATAACCTCTGTATATTAGCTAAATTCTCACTTTGTTAACTGCTAATAGGAGCTTCACAATGATTCCTAGGTTATTACCTGCCAAATGTACCACCAAACACTAAACTCACACCACGCAAAACAATGCAAGAACCGTTGCACACCATCATGCCTAACTGCAGCCTTGTTTTACTGCCCAATGTACATAATAATGTCCAAAATGAAATTTCCTTTCCAAATCAGTATAATAGCAATCTTTCCATCACATCAACTACCTGGTATAAACAAGAAACCATTTAATAACATCATAGCATTTGCTGATAAACAAACCACCCTCCAAATAACTTCCATATATCCATAAAGGAAAAATGCCACATGATAGCCCAGTAATCCTCCATTACCAAATCCAATCCTCACTACACAAACTATCTAGTCAATAGCCGATGTCTGTCAATCTTCACACTATAAAACCTACCCCAACCCTTCAAATCAATGAACCAGTGGGCAGGATTAAGTTCATCTTCCCCTGACACCCATGTAACTGTACTACTCACAGCTAACTCCTCCTTGACCAACTGAACTGGTGTTCCTTGTTCCCAAGCCAGAGAAATAACCACATCTTTCCCATGAAACTCATTCACACAAGCAAATACCCAAAGATTTAACCACTATGGCAATGCCCTACCATATACCTTCCTTATAACAGGTGCCCCAAAGTCCTGCAACCCAAATTTGACCACTACTACTACATGCCCTACCCCAAACCCTACCTACCCCAACCCTACAAACCAATAAACCCCTGACCAGGATTTAGTAATATCACATAGCCTTGTCACCCATCCAACTATATTACTCTCATCTAAATCCTTCTTAACAAACTGAACTGCCATACCTTGTTCCCAAGCCCGACAAATAATTAAATCTTAACAGAAGTAAATCCAAGCAGTCAACCACAGCATCTTTCCCATCAAATTCCTTCCCAGAGGCAGCTGCAACCCAAAAGTAACCAATCTGGCAATGGCCTATCCAACAAGCTACAAACTAACCCCTCCCCATATTATGCCCCCCATCCTAGATACTCCTGTTACATTTGTAAACAAATGCAAATCCCCACGAACAACCTTAACCATCTGCTCAAAGACCATCCCTCCGAAATGCACGAAAAGGCACCACAATGATAAAACAGTACACCAACTTATAAACCCTCCCCCAAAACAATCTGGGTAAACTGGCTGACATGCAACTCTGGTAGTCCAAAAAGCTAAACAGCCTTAATCCACTTAGGCTTCTCCTCAAAGCTTCATTCTCATGTATTACCTTTACACCTGGTAAAGACTTAAAACATGGCCTATATGTGCAAGGAATCCCAATACAATGCCTTGCTTAAGCCTTCTAAATTCTGTGTAGCCACGAGACACACATTTCCTCACATATCCTCAAAACACCAGTAGACCTAGAATGCTCCATCAAACCCAACCTTTTCGGACAAAGGCAACAGGTGCTGCATGTGAAAATAAAGGTTGAACTTGGCTAGGTGGTCTTAGCTAGCTTGTAAAGGCCCTAGAGTTATTAGTCCAGAAACGTCCTATGATCCTATGATTCTTGTGACTCCACCCCACCTCTGGGAACCCCAGACTCATCATAATAATCCCTAATCCTGCTTTACCCTGCCCCAACTTACTTCCCTCTCACTTGCCCACACACTACCCCAAACAGCACCAAGTCTGACATGCCTTAATGAGCACCAAATAAAGTAAGATTACCTGTGACCTCATTGTGCACAACTCGAGCAACTGGAACATCCACTCCATCATAATCAATTACCATTAACATCCACTTCCTTCAGGCCACTGACTGTTGTTCACTTTATGCTCCCCCACTTGAGCCTCTTTGCACACCATTCTAGCGACCGAGACATCGACTGCAACAGGCATCATCACCTTTCAAACCCACTTCCTTCAGATCAATGACTGATGCCCATTCT
This sequence comes from Protopterus annectens, assembly GCF_019279795.1. Taxonomy (NCBI): domain Eukaryota; kingdom Metazoa; phylum Chordata; order Ceratodontiformes; family Protopteridae; genus Protopterus; species Protopterus annectens. The sequence continues at coordinate 221,763,378 of NC_056751.1, forward strand.
GCACTTCCCCCACCTGCAAAAGAAAAAAAAACTACAAATTCTTGGCACACATATATCCAAAACTTTTTAATGACATTAAACATGCCAGAGGTCACCGTTTTCATCAACTGCACAGCTGCTACAATGGCCTGCAACCCCCATCCCCAAGAGAGTGCAACCTTAGCAGCTTCACCCCAGTTCTACTTTGTTCTACAAGCATCTCTAATGCAACATGGACACAGCACTGACAGTTAAGATACCTAAAATGAGTGAAATAGCTCCATAACATACCCTTACCTCTCAGGTGTATTGCATCCCAAGGAACATTTCTCATTTAGGTCATAACAGTTTATTTCATTAACAGGCCTATTGCATAAATAAATGAATCATGTGTTAACTGTCCTATGAGCCTTGTAGCTAAAGTTGTTAATGTTCCCTGACGTTCCACTTCGAAAATCTGTCACACATTCCATGTTAACAATCTAACTGCTATCAGTGGTAAACAGAACTGAAACACTATTTCATTAAAAAGCCTATACTATAAATAAAATCAACACATTTTTAACCATCCTATGGGTTTCCAAGTTGAAGGTGATAGTAAGCCATAGAGGTAACACCCAGTGGTCTCATGCTACCCTAACATCACACTTCAGCCTCCTGGCTGACTCTATCCTTTCATTCAGCTATCCCTTTTTCCTCTGTTGTATTATTTCTATTCAGCTTTATCATTTTTACAAAACAGATAACCAAAACACTCATTAGTGATCTGCTGTGCATGCCTGTTGAACTGATGTTATGTGCGGGTGCCTCCAAGCCCACGGAAATTGATACCCAACATTTGCTGATCAGCTGAAACCATCTTCACCAATGGACCACCTTAGAGGGCTGCAGCTTGGGTCTGTGAAAATGGAGTATACAAAGAACACATAGGCAGCCTTGATATAAGAGACAGTCTCCATTCAAGACTACTTATGTCATGTAGTATGTCTTATACCCATTATACTCAGCATTCATGTTCAGTGTTAAGTATTCCGAAAAGCATGCCCATTCTAGTTTCATAGTCAGCTGGGATCTGCACATATTGCCCCTGCTGTTGGCTACTGCTTCCTGTGTGTGAGTGTTGTGGGTGCAGGGGTCAAATGTCTGATATGTAACTTTTACCCCCAAGCCAAATCAAAATGTTTTCCCCCCTCCTCTAATTCCTAATGACCAATTCCATTTTATCCGCACTTTAAATAAAATGGTCATCCAAACTTGATTATTGTTAAATGACATCTTGAGCCATTTTTGGTAAATATCACACCTGCAAACTGTCCAGATTGTTGCTTAGCCTTTTGGTCCATTCCTTGCAATTGTTCTGGGTTTCTGACAAAACCTTGATATCTGCTGATGTGATGCAAATATTAAACTGTACACCACATTAGTGGCTCTCCGGTCCATAACCCCTAGTGCCCCACAACAAGCAATGCGCAATGATACAAGCTTCTAACTACACTTGGGAACAAAGTACAAGAAAGCTCCTGCCTTGCTCTGCCTTGTTCTCAAGTCTAAACCCAAATGCCTGCCATTATTCTCTAACTGCAAACTCCAGTCGTTTGTTCCTAATGCAGCAGAAAACTCCCACTATAAAAACAGCCCCGCATGTGAAGCAAAGGTCTGGACACTGTACCTCCAAGATGTATGACTCAAATACGTCCGATGCCTCCCCCCCCCATGGTCATTAAGGCAGTAGCAGGAATATCCGCTAACTGACCATTACCTAAACATCTAAGTAGCATAACTTCCAACATTGCTTTTACAAACTTAGAAGATTGATAGTACGACAGCTTTTTTAGTTACTCTTATTTTTATATCTTTTCCATATTTTTAATAACAGTTAACACCCCAGACACCATCCCTTGGTCGTAACACATTCAGGCAGTGATTTTGCACAGTAAACTGAACTCCAGCAGTCTTATTCCTTTAAGGTACAATCTGAACTACTCAGACATACAGGTACTCACATATATGAACTGACAGAGCTGTTGAAGACTGGGGGGGGCAGAGGGTGAGAGGGGCACTTAGAGATCTAAAAAGGGCAATTTTTTCAAACTATTTACTACTACAACATAGGTTCACTTGGAGGACATATTAAGTTGAGCCAATTTCCCTTTTGGTGATTGAATTAACATTTCCTGATTGGTCTTACCTATCCCATGGCTGATAATTGTATATTAGCCCTAGTGAGAATAAATGTGATCATACTATAGATAATTTGAGGGGACCCATGTAAGGGATGCAGCATTTAGGAACTGCCTCTATCCATTAGTGGCATGAGGGGCAATCCTGGAGTACATTTTCTATTACCCATCCTTAGATCCAGGTTGTATTTGAATGTGGACAGGGATGAGCTTTGCTTTACTTGAATGGATAGTCTGTTCTGGAACAGTGGTACCCTCTGTGATATATATCCATCTCTCCATAACATTCAGTTTAGATATCTGGACTGAATATTTCTGATGCCATTTGACTCACTGATGTTCAGTAGGTCCATTTGTATTAGGTCGGAGGATGCCTTTTATACTGGCATGTCACCTCTAATCACTCTGTAGGATACCGAGTATAGTCATAAATCTTTGAGATGATCCATGCAAGACCTATTGTTTAGGACTTATATCCTTACTAAAATGGATTTTGACTAGATCTAGAGATGTTGCATGGGTCTGGACAGATATATGCCAAAATGGGCATTATACAAAATGATTGACCTAAGGAGGGCTTTGTAAAGTGGGACAATAACATCTCTAGATCTAGTCAAAATCAATTTATTTATAAGCTGTGCAATATAAATAGACTTTATGACTCTGGGCACGTGTTGGTCAAAAGTCATTGTACACACAAGTTCCCAAATGCCAAACAACTGGGTCAGTTCTCAGGGGGCATTGTCAATTTGGCAGTTCCCTGGAGTAGATGACTTCCTAAAGGATACAATAATGTATTTCTTGGAGTTTAGTTTCAATTCATGATTCTGGCACTGGTTATTGTTTGGACAAACCTTCCTGCATGACAACTAAGTAATTTGGGGATTCCATAACTGCTCCTAGCTTGCAGTCATCTCAGACTTAGTTGGCCAAACCCCTTTGGTATTTCCTTCTACTTTTGAGATGTATATCCCAAACAGAAAAAGTCTCAGCACTGAACCCTGGGAGACTCCACTTGATGAGTGGTCTCTTCCCCTGTTTTGATCTTCTGCATCCTGTGAGCAAGCATACGTGTATTCATTCTTTGATTCACCTTCCTGATTGTATTAACCTGATTGTATTAAATTATATTCCTTGTATAATACAGCACCACCTGTTAGAATGTATTTGAAATGTGTAGTTTGGAACAAACTTCTAGTAAGCAAAGAAACCAAATGTATGAACCAATAATGACAAAACTACCCAGTTCAGAAAATTTCAACCACAAATGGCCATTCAAACTTCTGCAATTACAATCCACCAATATTAGTAAATATGCAAATTATCTGCAGAAGTAAGTCATCTAAATAATTCCACATAAAAGGGATCTGTAACTAACAAAAAGGTTGCTGCTAGCAAACAACTTCACAACTCATTGTTTCATGTACAAATAAAGTGTCTGTTGCTCTTGAAGAATAAATTGCTTATGCTACATTAAAAAAAATGACAAGCTAGTAATTTTGCAATGGAAAATGGATGGCAAACTGATAACAGAAACATAGTTACTAGATAACTCCTCCAAAGGAGGACATTTGTAGGAATGCATCATCCACTTCCTTTAAAGTACAACATAGAACAGTATTGGTGATGTATCTGCATACTGTGGGAGTAGAACCCACAGGCGTCTGCATCAAATGCAAGTATACTGTCTGCCGTGCTATTAACAATGCAAACAACTTAGCATAAGTAGCACTAAACTTCTCTTCCCTGAATCTCTCAGCTCCTTGTAAAATCCGCCTGACACTCAACTAAATCTCTCAACTTCGCAGCACAAGAAAAATGGAAAAAGACAACATTTATTGGAGGGGCAAAAGCTCAAAAACCAGGGACACATTTTAAACATTGTTTGCATAATTTTGGAAAGCTGCTAAAATAAAATGTTGTGTTATTACCATGCGTTTCACTACCAAGTCTTGAACTTGGGACCCTGTGCACTACAGTCAGATCAACATACCAGTATGCCATATCAGCAGTTTCCTAAATGATAGGAAAACTGAAGCTTAAATGGCTATCATTTAGTGAATGCAGTTCTCACTTCCCACCATAGCTCTCAACCTCTTAGCACAAAAAACCTGGACAAAGCCAATAATGGGGGAATATAGAATTCAGTTCTCACTTCTCACCATAGCTCTCAATCTCTTAGCACAAAAAACCTGGACAAAACCCCCAAGAGGGGAATACAGCCCCAAAAATATGGACACATTTCAAATACTGATCTTATAAACTTAGAAAATTGCTAGAATAAAAGGTTTTGTGTTATCCTTTATTTTCTGAAGAATATGATGTCTGAAATTCAAATGCCTGTCATTATTTAGTGAATTCAATCATTCACTGATTTGCCACAGAAATGCTGAAATCCACAGATTTTATGAGGAATAGAACAATATATATGAGGGATAAATCTAGAAAACTTTCACAATAGGAACCTACTCCCTCAAGAGACAGTGGCCATGATAAACACCTAGGCGCACCTACCCCATATTGTTTGACATTGAGAGATTCTGTGGTTTTGCTTTCCTTTCTTTGACCCAGAAGTTCTGCATTACCCTTACATTACTTACTTTCTGGTAAAGGCAACTCCAAATGGTACACAAACAGCAGACACAACATTACACTCTCAAACGCATGCACACACACACACATGCACACACACGCACCCGCACAAAATGTGCATGCTTTTTACCACCGCTATGAAAATGGCTACTTGGTTCTGTATATAGCTTACCAATACACACAAATGACCTGGCAGTTAAAACACTGCAAATGAAGTGCAAATGTTTTTCACACTGCTGTACCTTCATCTTAAAGTATACATCCCTTCTCTCCCTGCATCATTAGGCATTTATTACCAGCATCAATAAAAGGTACCATAACTAATCAGCAATCACTAAAACAGTCAAAATTACTATAGGAGGGTTTCCCTATAGGAGGGTTTCCTTGTGAGATAAATGAAATATACTGTGCTGTACTGTGGTGTAGGAGTAAGGAGTATGTTTGCCAGCTTGTGGCCTTGCCACATAAGTACTAGTTTATGTATGTTCTATGATGCACTACACTTGTCATCAGCAGCTTTATGTACATCTGTATACCCAGTACTCAACATCAGCTATCAACACAGATTTAGAACCAAGAAAGGAAAGGAAAGAAAAGAAAAAAAGGCAAGTGTTTCATCATGTCAAAGTGTTAAACCTAAAATACCAGACAATCAAAACAAAGCAGCATGCTGTACACAAAATCCTTATTTGCATAAGACAGCACTTTCTGGGGGTCACGGTCTACATTTGTGAGGCAGGATGATCACAGCATGCATTTCCCTAAATAACGGTTATGGCCTTGTATCTGAATTTCTGTTTTCTGTCTGTCAAACTATCATATCATGCTCTTAGAAAAAAATACATACGTCTGTGTGTACATACAAGATTGTGCAAACACACACACACACACACACACACACACACACACACACCTAGAGGTGTGCCATACCTCCTCATTCAAGTAGCCTGCCATTTCAGTTCTGGGTCCGGTATGTGTGCTTTCCACATAAATACCTACAGCAGCTCAAAAACGGGAACCTGCAGCCTGCTGTTTCTCTGCTCTCAGCAGCTGGAGTTCTGGGTCCGGTCTGGTATGAGTGTGTTCTGAATAAATACCTCCATCAGCCTGAACAGCAGCTAAAAAATGGCCGTTTCGCATTGACATCAGCCGGGAAGCTGTTAAAGTAAAAACGCGCCAGGAATAAGTAAAAATGCACCGGGAATGTAAGTTCAGTTGAATGCAAAAGTGGGGAGGTGCCCCTTCCCCCTTGCTCTATGGTTACGGCACCCATTTGAACTACATAATCCAGTTGGCTTCTCCCATTCCAGTGGTTTCACCACAGCACCCAAACAGTAACTACCACTTACTCCACCATTAGCTTTCCACTGAAATACTGAACAGTTCATGGATACTTAACCATGCCACCTAAATTTTATTGGCGAGTGTGGGTATATAATAATATCTAAACTTCTGGATTTACAGAAACATCCTTCCAGTGAAATCTGGGCAAAACCAAATTGAAGGTTGGACAAAGCTCTTCAGTATATCATCCAAACAACCCCAACCGCCATGTGGTTGCCTCCCCCCACTCCATACCAAATCTAGCTACAATTGGCACTTCCATACACTGTCCAAACATCTAACCAGTGGGACAACCAGTGGAAATAGCAATGATTGTTAAATATAGCTCCTATAAACTTAGAAAGGAGCTATCAAATGTTTTTTTTTTATGACATGAAGTCCAAAGTATTGACCGTTGTGAGTTATAATGTACCACATAGTTGCTCCTAGTGAATTCTCTACTGCGCATGCGCGACCAGCAATCATTACTTCATGGTGCTTTGTGGAGCAAAAACAACTTACAATGAGATGTACTGCTTGGCTGAATGCAACCAAAACACAAAACCACAAGGAAAAAGTATCCTACCCCCCACCAATATCATTTAAGCTAAACCACTGCATTCACCACCCCGAATGCCATTCTCAGAATTCTACAATGAGTAAGTGAAAATCCCTAGCACCTCAACAGATGCAGTAACCTACCTTCGCTTAACTACCTCATTTCACTCACATCCTGAATAGTACATTAAATGAAAACAAAATAAATTTTCTCCAACCCCCCAAAGAAGAAAGGAAATGGAAGGTGAAAGAAGGAAATGGAAAGATTTTCCAATAATACCAACCTATTTAATCCCATACACTGGCACAATTCACCTCATCATTTAAATCTACAAGGCAACATTGTTTCTCCCCACCCTTGCAAATTAACTCTAGTAAACTTAGAACCCCAGTGCACTAACATCACCATTAGGACTACAATAGACTTGCAAACCTAGTATTAGAGAAAGGAAAGAAAATAATGTACCACCATACTCACCTCATTCTTTGTATCAATACTAACTCAAGGCCTACCTGACCATCAAAGTTCTTACAGGTCGTCACAGACGTAATCCTGCTCTGTTGCAAGTTCACACCAAAATGTGATTCCTTAACCAGTTACACTTGCATAAACCCATTAAGCCCCTCCCTAACCCTTACCTCATTTCCTCCCAATCACCTCTTATTCTCATTTAACCCTTTTATCCCCCCTCTCCTCTTAATTCCCAATATTATATTTATCTAACCCCTTCTGAAGATGGCCTTGGACAAATTTATTTGTTACCAAACCTCATTTCTTCTCATATTTACTACTTATAATACTGTCACCTTGAATAGTGACTGTTTTGTGCCTATAATCTGTTTTAATTTTGCATGTATCTGTCTGTCTGGCTATCTATCCATCTATAGATGCACTAGAAAATTGCAATGAAATCACACTAATGACCAGAAATTGCATTTAAAAGTCACAGGTGCAATTCCTAGATTTCTCTTCATAAAATGGAATTTCATATTTTTTCAGAACTGTTAATCAATTTCCTTGATAAGGTAGGTCTGAATTCATGGGCATGCTCTTACAACGTAAACTGCACATTATGGTTAATGTCAACCTCTGGATGGTATGTCATAAAGTCTTCCTCTGGGTTCACAGTTGTAAGAGAGTCACAGTTTCATGAGTGAAAAGGGTAGCAGTGGTTACAATGTTTCCTGCCCCCTGTTTTCCTTTATTACTACACACATATCCTGATTCTTACAAAGTACCTGAATTCATGGTATCAACTGGTAAGAAGCAACAAAGCAATAAAATTACTGTGTCTATGACATTCCCCACCTCTGGAGTGGGATTCTGCCATCTTGCCATGGGATAAACTTTCCTTATGTTCAATAGCATATCTTTCAAAGTGGTGGGGTGGGGCAGTCTGGGGCTGAAATGGTTAGATATCACCTAGAATACACGATAGGACAAGGTTGTTGCATTTATCAGGTGCTTACAGGAGACATAGGGAATAAGTTCATGTGACCTGTGGAAATACCTGTGTTTAAAATATACTCATCAACTAGTCTGGCTTAAGGTTATGGCTAGCCTTACACTTTCTCTACCTCTTCAGAAAGGTAACCATTTGAAAATGGCGAGACCTGCTAGAGTGAGTTGTGAGGCCAAAAGATGAGACTTACATATACTAAGTCTGAGATGCTATTCCCTTTTCTCCAAAGTATGGCAATCTCAGAGTTGTTACATATAAGTTCACGGGATGTGGGGGGGGGGTCTTGCCGTCAACATGGGGGGTACAGGTCAGCTTTCCTTCCTGCAAAAACAAGTTTTAAAGAGAAAAACAATCTTTGAGAGTCACTCTTCTCCTGTGTTCCAGTCTTTTTTCAGCATGTCAGTATTCAGCATTTCGAATGCCGACATTTCAATAGGGTGCCGTTAAAAAGACTTCAGGAGTTGTAGCTGTTGAGGCAACTATATAGTCCAGTCTTAAGGTTACACATGTTTATAGTCTGTGCTAATTTCTAAAGATGTAAACAAGCTTAAACATTTTTCCTGGGGATTATTGCTCCTTGTTGACCATTTATAACTTTATTCGGAAGCCTGACAGCTTCACTGCATACTAACCCACACTTGGACTACTTCTTCTGTTTATGATTTTACCCAGAGTTCTACTCAGTGCCTAAGAATAGTGCAGGTACACATACTGCCAGGGAACACAGATTCACAGGCAGAGACAACAGGGACATTGCACAGCTACATAAATTCAGGGAATGCCCACCCACAAAAGCTATGGTTAAATGTAGGTGAGACCATCTCCCAAATCCTAGGATAGGATATGCAATGCATGAAGATAGCCTTTTTATTTCTAACTCATTCTGCCTTCATGTCCATGGAATAGAGCTAACTGCCTGGGTATCATGAATAACAGCTAACTTCAGAGCACATGTAGCTTCCCTGATGGAAGCTTTTCAAGCATTGTAATTGGTTAAACGTTTGCTAGCTGTTCATGGACATGATAATAAGCCATACCAGCATAACAAGACAGGTCACTAAGGACAAACTTTGTCTACTTTTTGGGACTACAAGGAAGACTTTACCAAGCACCTGTCTTAGAATAAGGCCATAGCCAACTGGACTTTGATATAGTCTATGGCTACATAGCATGTTGCAATCACAGTTTAACCTCGTGTATTTTTATTAAAATTCTGTACTTGTTGGATTAAGAACTTTTACATAAGTTTATAAACTGACTGTTGTAACCCCATTTGTTATGGTAGATGTGGAAAAATAAATGCTTTAAAGAAAAATACAGCCGCACACTGTGGAAATGCATCAATTCTTTTATCCAAGGATGACAGGTGTTTCTAAGAGCATGAGTAATTTTCACATGTTGCTCTTGTGTCAGCCTGTTTTTTTTTTCTTGTTTTGTTTTGCGTTTAAGCACTGCATTTTCAGGTGCTTTCATCAGTTAACATTATCTGCATTGCTGTCAGAAGCAGACTGAAAACAGGCAATGGTTTTATTTGTTGAGAGTTATCGATTAGCAACATGCTTAATCTGTGAAACAATAAGGAGATTATCTGAACACTGCAGAGGTATACATTGCAGTTCTGGCTGTCAGCATGGTACATTTGTTCCTGACTGAATATTTTTCAATTACTCTCTACAAGGAAATTAACAGAAATAATATTACATCAGTGTCATTGCTTCTCATTGTAGCTGAAGCAGATAGAAAATAAAATGCCATATCCTATTGTCTAATGCTAACAACAGTACGTAGTACTAACTGGCATAAAAATAAAATGAAACTGTACTGCAAAAACTGAAACAAAGATAGTAAGAACAACAGCAATCCCCTTCTGTATGTGAGTTAAGTACCATAGTGTTCTACCATGAAACACTGACTTGAAAAGCCTATGAGCCGAAAGGCTGAAAAATTTTCTGAAACATAGAAGGGTGAAAACATGAATTTTAATAATTTTTGCATGGGAGACATGCCCTCTGCACCTCCAAAATGAAATACACCACCTCCATTGTCAGACCAACTCAAAGAAGGCAAAAATGATGTAAATCATTGCTGGTGCATGCTTAGAAACCTCACTACTACTGACTTCCTATGAAAAACAGTGTTGAGTGTTAACATTTTTTGTCTTTTTTTTCTTTGTGCTACTGATAATTGAGCAATTTCACATTGAGCAACTGTAGGGTCACTGTGCCATGGAGATACTGAATTGGATTAGACATCAGTCTTGTTGAGAAATGAAATGAGAGATGGGCCAGGACATCATATGAATAAATGAGACAATTAAATAATTCAGCAAGTTTCTAAAATTAACTCATCAGTATTTTTTACAGTCAGCCTTGTACTAGCAGTTTTAACTATTAATATTTCTCATAGGTTCATAGGTTCATAGGTTGGTACTAAGCTATCGGACCTAGGGCCTATACAAGCCTAGCCATAACAATTCCCTGGCTATTACTTCCCTGGTCCCCTGTCTAACAGGGCAATTGACGTGATCCCTGGGGTGAATTTCCTATCTCCCATCCAATCATCAAGGTTCTTTTTGAAGAGGGCCAAAGAGGAGCTCAGCTTGACATGTAAGAGCAATCTATTCCAGAGTATGGGGAGAAGCTGGGTCAGGAACCTATTCCTCCAGCATATTTTGTTCATTGCAAAGACCAGGTTTAGATCCCTGGAGCATGTGGCTCTGAGGGATTGGGATTTCTTTAAGTGTAGCATGTCCAACAGCTCTGGGTTTGACATGGCCTTGTATGTTAAGCAGAGATCGCCTCTGAGCAGGCAATATGTGGCAGAGTATAGCTGGAGGTTTTTTAGATGGTCAGCATAGGGCAACTGCTTTAGGCTTGTGATTGTTTTAGTGAGGTATTTCTGTGGCCTTTCCAGTTGTTGCAGATGTCTTGTGAAGTACATACCAAATGGGGCATTGTACTCTATAATGGGTCTAATGAGGGATGAGTATAGTGGGACAATGACCTCCTTTTTTCTAGATGAAAAGCCCTTAATGATGAGGTGTGCCACATAGAAGCATTTCCTGACTGTTGTGGCGATGTTTTAATCAAAGGTGAGACCACTGTTCACCTGTGTCCCTAAGTCCCTTATCACACATTCTGTGTTTAGAGTACTGCCACTTATGTGGTAATTCATGGGTACATGTTTTTTGCCAAAGGGGATAACTATACATTTCTTAGCATTGAGCTTGAGCCCATGGCTCTGGCACCAAGAATCTGTTTCTGTAAGGCCCTTTTGTAGAATATCTACATCATTTGGAGATTCAGTAATGGCTCCCAGTTTGCAGTCATCTGCAAACTTTGTTAGCCAGAGTCCCTTAGTGCTGGCCTGTACTTCAGAGAAGTAGATTCCAAACAAGAGCGGTCCCAGGTCTGAACCCTGAGGTACTCCACTTGTCACTTGTCTGGAGCTGGATTTTGAGTCGGTTACTTTTACAGTGTGGGTTCTGCCAGTAAGCCAGTTGGCAACCCATCGGGTGACGTAGGGATTAATGCCCAGTTTACTAAGTTAATCTATGATTCCAGAGTGGGGGATGGTATCAAAGGCCTTGGTAAGGTCCAGATAGGCTGTGTGGACCACCTTGCCCTCATCCACAGCTCTGGATACTGATTCAAAGAAGTTGAGGAGAGAAGACTGGCCCTTTACAAAACCAAACTGGGTGGGGTCCAGTGTTTGAAGGTTGCCAATGTCTTTGTTTATTAATTCCATGATAATGCATTTCATGGCTTTGCAGATCAGGCTCATCAGACTGATGAGACAATAGTTCCCGGGATCCAAGATGGATCCCCCCTTGTGGAGTGGGATAACTGTAGCTGTGCACCACTCATTGGGCATGAAGCCTGAGGTGAGGCTATGGTTAAACATGACACTTAAGTGAGGTGCCAGTTCATTTTGTAGTTCATGTAGTACACAGCCTGGGATGTCGTCTGGTTCCATGGATGCTTTGGAGAGTGCATTTTTTACCTGTGTGGCCGTGATTACCGGAATTTGGCAATCTGTTGGTATTGAGATGGGCCCTTTAGGGGGTGAGAGGGGGGTGAAGTTGGCACTGAATTGATCTACCGGTATATTGGCAATATCCTTGGGGTCAGTATACTTAATGCCATTCTGCTGTACATCAAAACAGATTTGAGCATTGCCATTTAGATTTTTGACATACTATAGAATGCCTTGTGGTTGTCTTTGGAATCTTTGGCAATTTTATTTTCGTAACTAGCTTTGGAGGATTTTATGAGGGATCTCAGCTTCTTACTAAGGCTGGTAAGGGAGCATTTTGCATCCTGGGATTTTTCTCTTTTCTGCAACAGTTTCTTCCTTCTGTTGTATAGTTTGTTTATGGCAGGGGAGCACCAGATTGGCTTTTTTTTTTTTTTTGGAGGAGAGCATCTTGGTTCTATTTGGAATGGCACGATTCATGCATGAGTTGATGTGCTCGTACAGTGCCTTAATGTAGGATTCAGCAGTCGAACTTTCAGCTCCCGTCTGCATGGGTGTCATGAAGTTTGCCACTTCTGACTTGAGTAGCATGAAGTTAGCTTTGGAGAAGTCTTTTATGGAGGTTTCCCTACTGGGTGGCGTTGGTGGGATGTGGACGACAAGGGTGATTAGCTTATGGTCAGACCTGACCAATGAGGGGGTATCCACTGGCATGGAGCATCAATCTCCCATGTTGGTAATGACCAGGTCTGGATATTTGAGCCCCTACTGGGACTATGGATTAGTTGATCCAGGGCATTAGAATTTATGAATTCCAAGAACCATTGGGCTAAAGTGTTGGTGCCCAAATAGTTTTCCCAATTAATGGCAGGGTAGTTGAAATCATCCAGTATTAGGGTGTTTGGTTGTATCTTAATATTTTCCAGTATGTTTAGAAAGGTGTAGTGAGAATCCTGGGGCATGGTGGGGGATCTGTAGCAAGCTACAATTTGGATTGCAGTCTTACCTAGTATTAATTATACCTGCAGAATTTCAGATGCATTGTGTTGGGCAACTAACCTGGAGGTGTGAATATCCTTGGTGAATATAGGCACTCCTCTGCCTTTAGTGCTTCAGTCCTGGTTTGTTGGCCGAAAAGTGTGGTAAGAGTTGTAGCCTGGTATTGCAGGGGTGCTCTCAGTTTTATTTTAATACTTACACCAGGTATCATGCCCAGGCAGGATAAATCAACAGTTTAATAGGTGCATTTATTTGCATATTTGTTTGCTAACAAGCTAAGTGGGCTGGTTTGGGGGTCTTATTTCAACATTGTGCCAAGCTATAGTCAATAAACAAGATGACAGTGTGATGTAATACAGTAAAATAATGTTACACCAGCCTCTGGTTATACAGTAAGGTATGTGATTTTCATACAAAATGTATGGTATAAAATCAATGTTTATTTATCTTTTGTTGACCAAGTTAGTCCCGCTAGGCTAGTAGCTGCTTTTCAGGACAGATCCAAGTGGTATTTCTATTACTACAGAAAATTTGGCAAGGCCAGTGTAAAACTTGCATTCTCTTACATTCACCTAAGGTACCACCTACTCAAGCGAATGGTACCACAGCTCATGCCTCTTCTAAAGGATGACACCCTCAAAATTTTAGTTCCTGAATTCTGTTTGCATTTGGGAGTTTTTGCTCATTTTTATTCTCAATTGTGTGAGTTGATATAAAACGTGAAGACTTGTCATAGAACCATTTGTATGCATAGATTATTACGTTAACAGATACTGGAAGTGGCAGTGGCTTAAATGCATTGGGCTGTCTTCTTAAGAGATGGCGTGCCCAATGTACTGATGTTCTTATATGACATAGTGGTTCAGGAGCACAGAAATGTAAGTGGTATCAACAAGACTGCGGGTTTAAGCATGTAATTAAAAATCAATTTGACTGTTTAGGATGGCTTGAGAAAATAAACCAGACTGTGAAGACCCAGATAAAAGGGCTTGATGAAAAAGAGCACAAACAATTGACATGGATATTGTAAAATTGCACTTCTGGAATATAGTAGCACTTCTTTGCAGAATCTCAGTCTCTTACTAGTTTAGTTACTAATGTGTAGAACATTAGAAAGTAAAGACTTTCTTTTGCAGCTTTGCTAATGCCAAAAATTCAAGGCACAGAGAAAAAGATTCTAGACAGAAATCCATAGAGATAAAATTTGACTATAACAAGTAATCTTGGAAATTGTCAGAATTGCAGACTTTTCAAAATAATGAAAATCCAGTTTTATGTCCATGTTCAGGAGAGCAGCTCAGTGTTCCAGTTATTAATTAAGAAGTTGAATCTATAGTCTATGTGATTGAAGCAGCAGGTAGTCAGGTTTGCAGAATAAACAGAGAAATATTTTTTAGGACAAAAAGTCTTCGGAGATGAAGCTCTGACTGTGACCCTCTTGACCTGTGTTCCAATAGCAGTAGTGGTGCTGGAGGGTCCAGACAAGGATAGGATGGATTCAAATGGCTAATACAAGCTTCCCTATCATACAGGGAAGGAGATGGCCTGGTCCACTGCATTGGTGAAATACTACTGAAGGCTAGACAAGCATCTTAGGAAGAGGCAATGGCTGGCTCATTCTTTTAAGAGATGCATGTGCTGCTGAGTTGGGAATGATATGGGTGGGAGCACACATTTCATTCACTGCCCAGACAGTGATTGTGGGTCAGTCAGCCCTCTAATGCAGTTCAAGAAGGATGGTGATGGGCCTTCACATGAGTGCTATACTTGCCTTCTCGATAATGCCTGACTCTTGTACCAGGGATAAAATGGGCTGATCAGGCCCCCAAACAGGAACAGATTGGCTGTAGGGTTCAATGCTAGTTTTAATAGGGTCTAAGTCAAATCTTTGAATGCTGGAAATGTCGAATGTCATATGGTCAAGACCATATGTTTGACATTTCAAGTGTTCGAAGGTTGACTTATAACAGCACCGTACAGTGCAGAATGGGAGAATTTCCCCCTTTTCTGCACTGAAATGCGGTCTCTGAGTTGGTATATTTAAGTAGGGGGGTGTGGGGGACACAGGGGTGCTTGCCCCCCTGCTCACACTGTTAGTGTATGTTTTTCTTTTTTTTTTTATTTTGACATTTGTACTTCCAAATGTCGATCATATGGTCTCGACCATATGGTATTCGACATTTTGGAAGTTCGAATATTTGACATAGACCCTTTCAATATGCCAGGGTCCTGCCCTTGGAAGAACAAAGGAACCTATCATGTCCCTGGTAGATGAGCCACTTTGATAAGGACCCAGGAAAGGGTAAAAAAATGCTCTATTTCATGGTCTGGTGCAACCTGGGACAGTATAAAGATGTGTTAAAAACCACATAAACTATAAGCCTTACACAAACAAGATACATCTGTTCTGTCTTCCATCATATTTCAGCAACAAGATTACCCACACAAGAAAGGTCAGAAGTACAGAGAAAACAGCCCTATTAAATATTCTTTATTTGCAAGATCACTGAAGAAACCAGATAGCTTTATGGACAGTCTGAGAGTTGATCATGGTATTAAGGATCAAGAAGATGCATTCATGGAAATGTTGGCTGAACATAAGTAAAGATCTGGTTTGTCATAAAAAGCTATGATATGCTTGGTGTAAAGCATTACTCTGTGATTAATATCTGACCTTTAAGAGGTCAACACTCATAAGTAAGTCTTGGTGAGTACCTTCACGAGGTGCACTCTGTTTTTCACAAAATCTCACTAAGATGAGACTGATATATAGACTATTTTGCATAACATATATCATGGACAGAAGTAGGTTAATAGCTGGGTGCACAAGACCCATAATAAAAAAGTGCACAATCCTGGTAGGCCAGGATGGTAAAAAATGATAGTGTAGAATCTTGAAGACACAGAAACATTCTTACAAAGGGGCTAGGCCAGACCCGGGGAGGATGGCCCCCACCTCTTGTAGAAGGAAGTAGCAGTCCACAAACATCACAAAAACTGATAGGCCAAAAAACAGCCATACAGATGATAGACAGGACTACTGAGGATAAGAAAGAAATTATATACTGTTACTATTATGCATGAAGCACAGAATTTCCAGATAGAAGATATATGAAAAGATTAAGAGAGAGATTAGAGGAAAGAAAAATACTTCCACAAGAAAAACTGTCGGCAGCTTCAAATGTAAATGTGTGTTCATTAATACAACACATCCACGAAAAACATTATATAGACAACCAAACCTTGGGCTGTTTGGAAAAAGAAGCAGCTGAGGAAGTGCAAAAATATAAAGAACAAAAATCTAGAGACTTTTGAAAGGTTTAAAAAAGAAATGTGGACATGGGAAAGAAAAAGCGAGCTGATATGGTCCAATATTTTATGCAAGGAGAAAGCCAAATTAATAAACACAAAAAGGTCACCCCAAAGATATTCAAAGAGAAATACAGGCAAAGGCATCCAGATATGGAAAATGTCATAATAAAAAAAAATAAGATCACAAAGAGGGAGCAGAACAGACGATTATTAAACTAGAAGTTAAAAAAATAGAAGTTGAATTTATAGAATACTTGCAAAGTGACAGATTTAGTGTAGAAATTCTAACACAGATTATATCACACCATGCTGGAACAACAAGTGCCCAAAGTAAGGAGAAACAGGAGGAGCAGAACACATCTGAAGAAGAAATATGGAAATGGGAACGTAAAAATGATTTAATGTGGTGCAATATTTATGCAAAAGAGAAAGCAAAACTAATCAATACAAAAAGAGCAGCAGCAAAGATATTTTAAAAGAAATACAGGCAAAGACATTAAGACATGGAAAATTTTACAATACAAAAATAAGAAAACAAAGAAGAAAAGTAGAAAAGAGAATTAGTAATGGTGAAGTTAAAGAAACAGAAACTGAGGTTATGGACTACCTGTGAAGTGAAGGATTTAGTGCAGAACATTTAACTCAGATAACATCACAGCAGGATAGAGCAATGGACACCCAAATTAAGGAGAAACCTGTGGACTGGGAAGCATCTGATCAGTTGCCATATGTATATACTTTGGAGGAAACTAGTACAAATGTGCAGTTGGAGTTGGACAGCAAGGGAAGGAACAGGAAACTGTGGCAACTCTGAGGCAGTTTATGTTGTGGATCGATAGTTCATTGAGTTCCCATATGAAAGAGCAACCAATGGCACAGGATAAAACTGAATAGAACTTGGCACAGGAAAATGCTCTGGAACTTTCTATAGAATTACTGAAGGAAATGGAGAACAAAGAATGTGCCCTCAAGTTAGAAGAAAATGCTAAGAGAAGACTTGCTTGATTTAATAGAGATGGACAGACATATTAAGATCAATGAAAGAAATAGACAACAGAAGGTTAATAAAACCCAAAAATGTAGAAGTCTGATAAAACAAATGAGCACAGTAATCTGGACTGTCCATAGAGTTTCATGCAATATAACTGAAGTAAATAGGATATATTACAGTGCAGCTAAATTAATAACAGATAAAGTCTTACCACAAGAACACAGGGCATTACGGGAAAGGAAGTGGAGAAATTGAATGCCATCATGGAAGCATCTGTGACACCCCTCCTCTGGGACAGTAATCAAAGAGCCACAATCCTCACCACTGACAATTGTGAGAGGTGTTCACTTGGAACTAAAATAGATACACACAGTATTGCCAGATGTAGCTCTCTGCACCAAGCAGAATTTCCTTAAGAGCACACAGGAAACACACTCAGTTCTGGGATTGAGTTTCCCTCTCTCTCTCCAGGCCTCAAAATAAGGCTCCCCACTGACACAGTTGTAGAGTTGAGTCCTCAGCTGAGTGTTCCAAGTCATGTCCTCCACCACCCTCTCTGTGAAAGCAGTGCTCTGTGTCTCTGCTCCAAGTAGCTGACACACACACTCTTTGAGATTTGATTTTCACACACACACACACACACACACACACACACACACACACACACACACACACACACACACACACACACACACACACACACACACACACACACACACACACACACACACACACACACACACACACACACACCTGGGAAAGGTTGGCACAGATTTACCAACTATGTCCCTCTGCTCAGCTCTGCTCAGACTAAAAGACAGATACTGCCACCAGAACACTGCAAAGACAATTACTCTAAGGCTCTTAAATGGTACCCAATTTTACTGAACAAAATTAATACTGATAAAAACTGTAGTGTTTGACCAATCCAGCAAGGTTTTCAGAAGCGGCCACAGTGTCACCAAATAAATATAAGTACTGTCAAAGTTTAAAATATTCTCTAAAAGACAAGCCACAATGAAAAGTTTAAATATATTTAATAATAAATAACAAAAGAACATGAAAATACTATATATATATTTACAATAAACACTAGAGTTGCAGCCACAGGAAATATTAAAAATAACACAGATGGATAGATTCACACAGATACAGAAAAACAATACTTAACTAATCTCACTATATTTTTTCTTGACTGATCTAAAGAATTATTATTCCATGGTCACTTACTAAAGCAATGCAAGATGAAGTGGATGAGTGGTCTTGTTAGTTCTAAAACAGAGTGCCCTGAGACTTCATTTCAGTGCTGTATTACAGAATGACATCACATACATCCGGTCATCTGACTCTGGTTCCCACCCTACTCCCTTTACTAGAAACTGAACCAGAATCAAGAATATATGTGTCATGATACACACACATAGACCTTTGCTAAGATGTGTTATAGCACCTGGAGGCTATAAAAGCATTTCAAAAACTTCCACTCTTCCAGAGTAGCAGTTAGTTCGCCCATGAGAACAATCAGAGTCATCCCTCTGCACAAAGGTGGGCCATCTACAGACCCATAAGTCTCACTAGTCTTATATGTAAAGCCATGGAAAGAATTAAAATGGAGATGATCAATAGAGATATAGTAAACCTCCAGACACTGGATCCAGCACAGTTTGGTTTTGTCAAGGGATGATCATGCCTACTCAACCAGGTGGACTTCTTTGAGAAGGTCACTAAAGCAATGGATGAGGGCAAAACTGTTCACACAGTCTACCTTTACCTGGCCAAGGAATTTGACACAATACCCCACTCTGGCATAATTAACAAATTCAAGAGGTTGGGTACAAACCTGTATATCCTCCAGTGGATAGATAACTGGCTCACAGACAGTACCCAGGAAGTTAGAACTGGGGAGTCCACTTCTACAAAGAGGACAGTCACAAGTGTAGTCCCTCAGGGATCAGTCTTTGGACCGCTTCTTTTTTAGCATTTACTTCTCAGAAGATAAGGCAAATGTCAGTGGTCTCTGGCTGATGAAATTTGCAGATGATTGCAAATTAGGAGCTGTCATTGAATCTCACATTTACACAAATGTTCTCCAGGGGGGGCTGACACAGACAAACAACTGGTGTCAGAGCCATGTACTAAAACTAAATGCCAAGAAATGCATAATAGTATCCTTTGGAAAGTCATCCATCCATGGTAACTATCATATTGACAACACACCCCTTATTGCTGGCTCAGTAGTCAGGGACTTAGGTGCATGCATAGATAGTAATCTAGCCTTTGACCATCATGTGTTTACAGTGGTGAGGAAATCATTCTATATTGCACAACCTATAAACAAAGGTATGACATCTAAGTCCAAGGAAGTCATTGTTCCACTGTATTTGGCATTCATCAGACCTATCATTGAGTACAAGGCCCCCTTTGGTATGTACTTAACCAGGCATATCCAAAAATTGGAATGTCCACAGAGGTTTCTCACTAAAAGAATATAGGGCATAAGTAAAATGTCTTATGTGGACTGCCTCAAGGCCCTATCTCTGTATTTTGTCTCCTACAGGCTTTTGAGGGGAGATCTATGCCTGGCATACAGGGCATTGTCAGACCCACTCTGATGGGCCTCCTGTGTATCCTCAAAATAAACAGCACCAGAATTACTCATTCTAATGACTTAAACCTTGGCTGTGATTTAAATAGGTCATGCTGGAGAGATAGGTTTGTGTCCCAGAGACTACCACGTCTATGGATCTATGGAAGAGGCTCCCCATCCATGTGAAGCAGAGTTTGCCCCTAACCCAATTCAAGTGTAACTTGGACAATTGGATGGGAAAACATAAATTCATCCCTGGTTTGGCAACTATGTTTCTAATGGACACAAGTAACCTGAAAATGGTTCATCTCCCAAACCCCTGCTTACATTTATCAAGGGTATCAGAACTTGTCAGAGTTTTGGGATGCATGGCTAGGCTTAAAAAAGCCCTTGTAGTCATTAAGCTAGTACACACCTATGAACCTATGAACCTAATACACCACGATTCCTAGTCCTGGTTTTCACAGACATTTTGTCTCTGGCTGCAGTCAGAATTGTAAGATACAATCTTTATGGAATAAACCAGGTAATTTAATTTTAGACCATTTTTCAATGTTGGCAGGACTGACATTAACCTCTTCTCTTCCAGTATCCTCTGTTGCAACATATTAATTTCAACAGTTACAATACAGTATGGCATACAGGTGTATTTCTTTTTTGTCCAGCAGGACCAACTGTTAGTAGATTTTCTTAACACAAGCAACATTACAAATACATTTTCAACACAAGCACTTGTACAAATCAGTGTGATATACAAATGATATATAATACTTTACAAAACTCCAGCTAGCTGTACTAGCATATGTTACACATCCACTGCCCTACTTTTTGTGGCCTGGCTGGCACTACCTCACATTGTCACAGTATCAAATAGAGAAAACTATAAAGTAATTAAGACAATAATTTTCACTGTTAGAAGAATAAAGAGAAGTGACAAAACAACACACAGTACTATAACAAATCAGCATCTATTGTGCACTATCGCGAGTAATAAACTAAAATATCAGCACATGCAAAAATCCTTACAATATATGTAGATAAATATAAAGGAAGAGTACAAAATAAGCAACTTATTGATGACCCAAAAAGTTTTACAGAGAATTGGGAAACAAAGCAAAAGAAACTGAAACACCACTAAAAAAGAATAAATAAATACATTTTGGAGAACTATCACTGAAGATCCTGTGGAACATTACAAAGATGCCCAATGGATAGAAGAAGTAAAAGAAAGAATAAGTAGTTCAAATGCACAGAATATGAAATGGGATGAAGTAACAGCCAGAGAGACTGAAACAATGTTAAGAAAAACTCTTAACTGGAAAATCCCAGGCCCAGATGCAGTACCTAATATCTGTCTAAAAGTATTAACAGTTTTGCATGAAGATTCAGCCATGAGTAAAATTATTTATATGTGCACTCTGAACAGACATGAGCTTGGTTTACAACAGGAAAAACAATGCTCCTACTTAAGAGTGAACCTGAAAGCTATCCTAAAAGTTGTAGACCAATAACTTGCCTTCCAATGACTTATAAACTATACACTGGAATTGATGCCGACAGAGTTTATTGTCAAGAAGAAGAAAACTCAATCATGGCAATCGAACAAAAGGGTAATAAAAGAAAGTCATATGGAACAAAGGATCATTTGTTGCTAAATAAAGTTATAATGGAGAACTGTAAGATGGGGGAAGAATCTAAGTATGACATGGAAAGACTACAAAAAAGCATTTGACAGTATCCAACAGTCATAGATAAAAGAGTGCTTAAAAATGTATAGGATACATCCTACACTCATCGATTACATTACAGCAATTATGAAAGAGCGGCATACCACTTTGCTAAGCCATGATAAAGGACACATTGTTATTCCAGGGATAAAAATTCAAAGGGGAATATTCCAAGGTGACTCTCTGTCACCGCTGCGCTTTTGCTTGCCCTTAACCCACTAAGCTGTCAACTTAACAGATCAGGTCATGGCTACAATCTGGCTCCCAGAAAACAACAAAGTTTAAAGACTTCTCATCTTCTTTTTGTAGATGAATTAAAACTGTATAGTTCATCAGATAAGGAACTGAAAGCACAACTGCAAGCATTCAAAACTTTTTCAGATACTATAAGAAAGTCATTTGGTCTTGACAAATGTACAAAAGCAATCTTTAAAGCAGGAAAGCTGCAGCACCAAGAAAACATTAGTTTGGGGCAAGAATGTGATATAAAAGAATTTGAGCAAGAAGGAGTGTATAAATATTTGGGAGGTGATGATGGATCACCAATAAAACATGAATAAATGTGAATAAAGCGTAGTTAGGGATATTTTAGAAGACTTAAATTAATATTGAAAACAGTGTTGGCATCTAGGAATAAAGTCCAAACCATACACCAATTTTCTTGTCCTTATAGTTTTGCAGTGATTGACTGGCCCCAAAATGTGTTGGATAGGTTGGACAGGAAAACAAGAAGGATGCTTCATGCTCATCAAATGATTTATAAAAATCAGTGCATACCAAGATTACATATTCCCCATTCTGAAGGAGGTACGGGCCTCCTAGAAACTGATTACATATATAGATCTGTAATTGTGGGACTGCATACATATTTGATGACCTCAGTGTAGTGAAAGTTTTGAAACATGAAGAGAATAAGTCTAAGATGACTTGTCTGCTTAGTTTAGTATAAGCATATCAGAATCAAGCAGGAATGGAAATCCATCCAGAAGTAGATAACAATCAGGCAGCAACTGAATGTGCCAAAAATCAAAAGAAAGAATATAAGGTGAAGGATCAGATGAGAAGACAAGAAAAGTGGAAAATGTATAAGTACAGTTGCAAGCATAGAAAAGTCTTGGAACAACCTCATGTTGATCAGCAAAATACTCAGGAATAGTTAAGGAAAGGTGAATTTAAACCAAAAGACAAAAGGTTAATGCTGGCAGCCCAGAATAGCAAGCTACGTGCATGTTAGTTTAAAAAGTCAAATGTAGGTTTTGTAAAACAGAATTGGAAACAGTTGCACACCTTGATGTTGGTTGTGATATACTAATGGCAGAAGGAATTATACCAAAAGGCATAATAATGTGGCAAGACTGTTGCACTGGGGATTGTGCAAACATTATAGTACTGAAGTAGCTGAAAAACACTGGAAACATGAGCCTCAAAGCATTATAGAAAATGATAAAGTTTATTTCACATGGGATCACCCATTACCAACAGTTCAAAAATAGATGTGAGAAAGGCAGATATAATAGTCCATGAAAAGAAAACGAAAGTAGCATTGATCATTGAAATTGCTACGCCCAGTGACTATAGTGCTGTATGTACTGAGAGACACAAAGTCATAAAATACCAGGATTTGCAGGCAGAAATGAGGGCAATGTGGAAGAAGGATACCCCAACATTTCCAATGGTAGTAGGAGCAATGGGTCTTATAAAAAAATTTACAATTGTACTAAGATATGTTACCGACACATGTAGCTCCATACGAATTGCAGAAGGAGTCATTACTGGGCACATTGCAGGTGCTGTGAACAGCACTTCTGGCTAACATCAAAGATGGAAACAATACTAATTTCATGAACTTTAATCATGCTTTGAATTAGGAATGGGGTTCATTCTTGTCATAGAATTAGAAACCCAAAAGTCTTGCAAAAATGTAAAAAAAGTGAAATCGATTAAGAATGCACTTTTCTAAACTGACCCAAACTCAGAATTAATAAATCACTAATAGCAATTTTGCAGCAGAATTTCAACCCCATACACCTCATTGTCATCCAAGACTACTCCCACTGTCTATTTATTTATTTACTACAATTTGATTATCAGGTGGGTAGTCTAATCAATTGACCCTTTTCAGCCATTACCTGTTCATAGTGGATCACTGCTGTACAGTTTAACCGAATACATGATTAAAGTATTGTTCAACAGAGAACAGAATTAAGCAACTGCTCAGTTTTAAGATGGAAACATACATATAGCATAATGATCATAAGTAGAATAGAAAAGAAGTAGAATGTGTTGTTCATAATGCTAGTAATAGTCACAGTATATGCAACTTTTTTATAAGTTTTGAAATGTTCCTTTGAAAAAATATGCAATGCTGAAGTGAAGTGGACTTCCTCCTATCCCCCTTTCTCCTCAGCCTCTCATGTTTATCTTCTTATGACACTAAACTATTTTATTTGTCACCATCTCCCACTCTTTCGCATAATTATCCATATTGCAGGGTTCTATATTAGATCATCGAAGTGTTAATACTTTGAATGGTCTGATATCGACCCGAAAACAGAGAACGCTGAAAATAGTGAAGCTGCAGATAACCAAATTTTTTCCTAGGGAAAGAATTTGGTTGTCCATTTCTGTGGTTTTGCTATTTTCAGCACTGTGGTGGAAAGTTATGGGTTGGGTTCAGGTAAGTGTGTGATTGTGTGGACGTTAGGGTTAGGGCGGGGTATGTGAGTATGTGAGTTAGGGTTAGGGCGTGGGTGAGGTGAGTGTGTGATAGTGATAGAATTTAGGGTTAGGGTGGGGTATGTGAGTTAAGGTTAGGTTGTGGGTGAGGTGAGTGTGTGATAGTGATAGACTTTAGGGTGAGGGTGGGGTATGTGAGTTAGGGTTAGGGCGCGAGTGAGGTGAGCGTGCGATAGTGACGGACCTTAGGGTTAGGGTTTGGATTAAGGATAGTGGATAGATAGTACTGTATGTACAGTTTAGTGTAGGATTAGATGTAGGATTTTAAGTGTATGTGTGTGGATTGCTGTTTTTTTGGTGCGCTTGTGTTGTGTGTGTGTTTCTCAGAACAGTGAATTTTTTCCCAGGGAAAAAATTCGTTGTTCTGAGTTTTTGATGTTTTTAGATTTCATGGTTAGAAGTTCTAGGTTGTTGTATTCGATGATGTGCTGTTTCGTTGAACTGATACAGACCCATATTGCAGTACTACCCTGCCCTTCCTAATCTCTCCTTCACTCTATAATACCTCCAACACCCAGTTTTACAAAATAAAGCATTTCAGCCATACATTATCTACCCCCAAATATAAGCTAAAAACCTCTAAAAACTACTCATATTACACTAAACCAAATCTTATTCTTTCTACCCTCCTTACAGATGCCGAGATTCGCCCCAGTCCTGGTCCATTTCCTATCTCTACTCCCACTGCTACCAACTCACCTACTGTAAATCAACGTCTCTCCTCTAACAAAACACATCTCTATCTACTCCATAAACCTTCAAAGTCTAACCAATAAAATAACTGAGTTACACATTTGGATAGCCAAATCAGCACCTCTCCTCTCTAACAAAACACATCTCTATCTATTCCATAAACCTTCGAAGTCTAAACAATAAAATAACTGAGTTGCACATTTGGATAGCCCATCCTCGTATCCTAACACTTTCCGAAACTTGACTCAAACCTCATATCTCAAGTTCCGAAATACTTCCTCCTAGCTATAACATCTTCCATCAGGAAAGACTCTAGAAAAAAGGGAGAGGTGTTGCTATCCTGTACTCAGAGCTACTTAACCTCACCCCCGTCTCCTTCCCCCTTCCTGACTTTTATCCAGCTGAACTTATAATTCTCAACTGTGACCTAAAGCCATACAAAAAATTGCTTTTGCTGCCATATATATTCACCCTGGCAAAAAATATACATATCCTGAATCCATTCTATCCTGGATTTCCCAAAATCTGCCCTATGAGACAATCATACTAGAAGACACCAACAATGATTGGAATAAACTGTCAATAAATTCTCCAACTCTTAGTATCAACCTCTATGGTTTCAGTCAGCTTATCACAAACCCAACCAGTATTAACAAAAACAACTCCTTAACTCTAGATTGGATACTAGCATCCAACCCTAACCACTACCACAATCCTACCACTTCACCTAACTCACTTAGTGACCACCTCCCTACTTTCATTCAAAGGCTGCCTTCCCACACCGCCAAAACCCACCTCTATAGAGAATGCTACAATCTGGCTAGCTGTAATGAGGAAGCCTTTAACAATCATCTCTCTCTAGTTCAATGATCACACCTCCTCTAAATGATGCGGTTCTTGACTTGACTTCAGTGGCACTTTCCTTAACATACTAAACACCATAGCACGTGTTAGAAAATCAAATCCCACTCCTTGGCTCACCAAAGACATCCTCTCCTTAAAATGAAACTTAGAGAGAGCACTTGGAAGCAATGGTTAAAGTCAAAATCCACTTTTCTCCTCCTTAAATTCAAATAACTAAGGCATCTCACAAAAAAACCCACATTATTCAGGACAAGAAAAAATTCTATCAGGAAGCCCAATCTACCCACCACTCTAACCCTAAAACCTTTTGGTACACCTTGATTACAATATTCTCCAACCAGGGAAGCCTAC
Organism: Protopterus annectens; assembly: GCF_019279795.1. Classification (NCBI taxonomy): domain Eukaryota; kingdom Metazoa; phylum Chordata; order Ceratodontiformes; family Protopteridae; genus Protopterus; species Protopterus annectens. The sequence continues at coordinate 221,789,708 of NC_056751.1, forward strand.
TACTCCAAATCCTTTCCCCAATAAGTCACATTTGAAACTGCCACTTTATTTAACACTTACTTCATAGAATCAATCCGTAAACTAACTCCCATGACCAAAATCAAACAATCTCCCTCCAACCTCAGTATGCATGTTCCCACTGCCTTTTCTCTAAAACCCATCTCCACTGCCTATATAAAATCCCTCTTACTGAAACTTAAATGATATTTGCCCTGCTTTGAAAATCTACCCCTGCAATTTCTCAAACTTGCAGCTTATACTATTACATATCCCCTCTCCAGCCTTATAAACCACTCTGTCAAAGAAACAACTGTCGCTGACATCTTAGTTTCATAGGTTCATAGGTTGGTACTAGGCTATCGGCCGTAGGGCCTAAGCAAGCCTAGCCATAACAATTCCCTGGATATTTCTTCCCACAATATTTACTTCTCTAGACCCCTGTCTAGCAGGGCGACTGACATGATCCCCTGGGTGAATTTCCTATCTCCCATCCAATCATCAAGGTTCCTTTTGAAGAGGGCCAATGAGGCACTCTGCTTGACATGTATGGGCAGTCTATTCCAGAGTATGGGGAGGATCTGGGTCAGGAACCTATCCCTCCAGCATGTTTTATTCATTGTGATGACAAGGTTTAGATGCCTGGAGCGTGTGGCTCTGATGGATTGGGATTTCTTTAAGTGAAGCATGTCCAACAGCTCAGGGTTTGACATGGCTTTGTATGTTAAGCAGAAATTGCCTCTGAGTAGACGATATGCCACAGAGTATAGCTGGAGTTTTTTTAGTTGGTCAGCATATGGCATCTGCTTTAGGCCTGTGATTCTTTTAGTGAGGTATTTCTGTGGCCTTTCCAGCTGTTGCAGATGTCTTGTGAGGTACATACCAAACGGGGCATTATACTCTATAATAGGTCTAATGAAGGATGAGTACAGTGGGACAATGAGCTCCTTTTTTCTGGGTGAAAAGCCCTTAGTGATGAGGTGTGCCACATAGAAGGATTTCCTGACTGTTGTGGTGATGTGGTTATTGAAAGTGAGACCACTGTCCACCTGTGTCCCTAAGTCTCCCATCACACTTTCGATGTTTAGTGTCCTGCCACTTATGTGGTAATTCATGGGTACATGTTTTTTTCCAAAGGGGATAACTATACATGTCTTGGCATTAAGCTTGAGCCCATGGCTCTGGCACCAGGCATCTGTTTCTTTAAGGCCCTTTTGTAGAATACCCACATCATTTGGGGATTCAATAATGGCTCCCAGTTTGCAGTCATCTGTGAACTTTGTTAGCTAGAGTCCCTTAGTGTTGGCCTGTACGTAAATGCCAAACAAGAGTAGTCCCCGGACTGAAACCTGAGGTACTCCACTTGTCTGGAGCTGGATTTGGAGTTGGCTACTTTTACAGTCTGGGTTCTCTCAGTAAGCTAGCTGGCAACCCATCAAGTGACCTAGGGATTTATGCCCAGCTTAATAAGTTTATCTATGATTCCAGAGTGGGGGATGGTGTCGAAGGCCTTGTCAAGGTCCAGATAAGCTGTGTGGACCACCTTACCTTCGTCCACAGCTCTGAACACTGATTCGAAGAAGTCAATCAGATTCCGGAGACAAGATCGGCCCTTCACAAACCCAAACTGGGTGGGGTCCAGTGTTTGAAGGTTGCTAATGTCTTTGTTTATAAGTTCCATGATAATGCATTCCATGTCCTTGCAATTCAGGCTTGTCAGACTGATGGGACGGTAGTTCCCAGGATCCAAAGTGGATCCTCTCTTGTGGAGTGGGATAACTGTAGCTGTGCGCCACTCAGTGGGCACGAAGCCTGAGGTGAGGCTATGATTAAACATGACACTTAGGTGAGGTGCCAGTTCATTTTGTAGTTCATGTAGCACACAGCCTGGGATGTCATCTGGTCCTATTGATGCTGTATTCTTAGCTTTTGAGAGTGCGGCTTCTTCTTGTGTGGTCGTGACTACCGGAATTTGGCAATCTTTTGGCATTGAGATGGGCCTTTTAGGGGGTGAGAGGGGGATGAAGTTGGCACTAAATTGATCTGCCAGGATATTGCTTAATTTCTTGGGATCTGTATATTTAATGCCACTCTGTTGTAGCTCAGAGCAGATCTGAGCATTGCCATTTAGATTCTTGACATAACTATAGAATGCCTTGTGGTTGTCTTTGGAATCTTTGGCAATTTTATTTTCATAACTAGCTTTTGAGAATTTTATGAGGGATCTCAGCTTCTTACTGAGGCTGGTGAGGGAGTTTTTTGCATCCTGGGATTTTCCTCTTTTCTGCAACAGTTTCTTCCTTCTGTTGTATAGTTTGTTTATAGCAGGGGACCACCAGATTGTCTTCCTTTTTTGGAGAAGAGCATCTTGGTGCTATTCCCCTTCACAAAGGAGGTAACCACAGATCCCTCCAACATTTAAACCATAGCCATCCTCTCCCCTCTCTCAAAAGTCCTAAAGAAATGCATTCATAGACAACTTCTCAAATACCTACTTCAGGAAACCTTTTTGAGACCCTCTCACCATGGCTTCAGGCCCCACTACAGCACCTCCACAGCCCTTCTATCCTTCACTCAGTCTGTTGCTGAGGTTAGAGAAAGCAATAAATTGGTGTCATGTCTTTTCCTGGACCTTTCCAAGCCAGTTGACACTGTCTCCCACCCTAAGCGTCTATCTGAACTATCCAATCTCGACCTCTCCTCCTCCACTGTTCTCTGGTTCTCTAGCTATCTTAGCAACAGGCTACAATCTGTTAGATGGCAAACTTCCTTCTCTCCCTTCCTATCTGTCCAAACAGGACTCCTTCAAGGATCCATCTTAAGGCCTCTACTCTTTAATATCTTTACAAACAATCTACACTCTGCCTGCTGCACATCCTCATTGACACAATATGCAGACAATTCTACTCTTGTTACCTGTTCTAATAACATCACTGACCTCCACACCCTCACTCAGAGTTCTTTCAACAACATAGAACACTGGTCAATTAACAACCAACTCCTTAACCCTAAAAAAACTAAATTACTTCTTTTCCTTCCTAAATCTATGCCCAAGCTTGGTGTCCCTTTTGGGTCTATATTGAGTCAGTGAATGCTTAAAAAATCAAATGCTGATTCATTGACCCTATTTAACCAAAAGCCTACAATGCCGAACACCCGGAACAGTGTTTTTTTTTCCCAGGAAAAAAATCGCTGGGCCAGTTTCTGGAGTTTGCCATTTCCTCCACTGTGGTGCAATCTCAGAGTTGGTATATTTAAGTAAGGGGGTGTGGGGGCGAAGCCCCCCACATTAAATACTGTTTTAAGATTTTTTTTTTCTTTTCTTTTTTTTTTTTTGTGTAACAACGATTTTCTTTCCCTGGGAAAAAAATCACTGTTCAGAGTGTTTGGGATTGTAGGCTTTCAGTTAAATAGGGTTGGTAAATCAGCATTCGCTTTTTTAAGTGTTTGCTGATTCAATATAGATGCTCCCTTCCTATATCTCTTCGCTGGATAACACTATAATTCATGCCAACTGCCATACCAAACTCCTTAGCATTACAATAGACAACCGACTAAAATTTGACCTTCACATCTAACAATACATCAAAAAAAGAAAACAAATTAAAAACTTGGTCTACTGTATATAAGCAAAAAATATCTATCCACTACTTCATGGGCTTCTCTTGCTCAAGCTTACCTCCTCCCCTGCCTACTTCACTCATCCCCTATATTTACCCACCACCAAGCCAACCTTATAGCCAAACTTGAACAAACTTACAACCAAATTGATAGATTTGCCTGTGACCTCCCCTACAAACTCACCACTGCCTTGCTCCTAAACAACTACATTGGCTTGAATTCTCTCAACTACTCTTAACTATCTCAGCTACAAATGGCAGATTCAGTAATTAACAAACTTGCAGACTATCCCTCTCTGTCAACTCTTATATCCCTCTATATAGCTAAATGTCCTATTTGCAGCTCAGAACAACTCCTACTCAACACCTACAAACCAAACAAATCAATAGGCAGATTGCTCTATAAATGCTCGATATCTCATACTTGAAATAAACTTCCCAGTAATATACATTCTATCAACTCTAACTTGCTCTTCAAAAAAGAATTAAAAAACTACCTTGCTAATTCACCTTCCTGCTCTTACCACTAACTTACCTAACTCATACTCCCTTATATGTCCTTAACATAGGTTCATAGGTTCATACTAGGCTATCTGCCCTAGGGCATTTATAAGCCTAGCCAGACTGTGTTTGGCTTTCACCACCCATTTTAAATTAATTTTGCTATGCCCTTTTTCGAGCTTAGTATACTGTGCCTCTGTCTAACAGTGACACAGAAGTGATACCCGGGGTAAACCTATGATCTCCCATCCACTCATCAAGATTCCTCTTGAAGAGAGTCAATGAGGGACTCTGCCTAACCTGGACTGGGATTTTATTCCAGAGTGAAGGGAGCCTCTGGGTTATGAATCTGTCCCTCCAGCATGTCCTATTTATTTCAGTGCTGAGGTTCAAGTCTCGAGCATGTAGCTTGATGGGATTTGGATTTTCTGAGGTGCAGCATGTCCATTAATTCCGGGTTGGACATGGCTTTATACGTTAGGCACAGATCGCCTCTGAGCAGGCGGTATGCCACTGAGTAGAGCTGGAGTTTCTTTAACCGGGCAGCATATGGCATCTGTTTGAGCCCTTTGATCCTCTTGGCGAGGTACTTTTGGGGTCTTTCCAGTTGCTGTAGGTGTCTGGTAAGGTACATCCCAAAAGGGGCATTGTACTCAATTATGGGCCTGATGAGGGATGAGTAAAGAGGCACGATGACCTCCCCTGATCTAGATGTGAATCCCTTCATGATTAGGTGGGCTATATAAAATGTTTTTCTAACCACTTTGGCCACGTGGTAGTCAAATGAGAGATTGCTATCCACTTGGGTCCCCAGGTCCCTAATTACTTCTTCTGTACTTAATGGATTACCACCTATGTGGTAATTTGTGGGCACTTTGTTTTTGCCAAAGGGAATGACTATATACTTTTTGGTGTTTAGCTTGAGGCCATGGCTCTGGCACCAGTTGTCTGTTTGTATGAGGCCCTTTTGGAGGATGCTTGTGTCGGCTGGAGAGTCGATTATGGTGCCCAGTTTGCAGTCATCTGTGAACTTGGTCAGCCACAGTCCTTCCGTGTTGGCCTGTTTCTCCGAGAAATATATACCGAACAAGAGAGGTCCCAGGACTGAGCCTTGTGGGACGTCACTTGTAACTGGTTTGGAGTCTGACATGGCTCCAACAATTCTAACCATGTGGGTTCTGTCCTTGAGCCAGTTTGCAACCCATCTAGTGACATAGGGGTTTATATTCAAGCTGGTGAGGTTATCTATAATGCCCAAGTGGGGTATTGTATCGAAGGCTTTTGCAAGGTCCAGGTAGGCTGTGTGGACCACCTTCCCCTCATCAATGGCCTTGGTGACTGTTTCAAAGAAATTGACCAGGTTTAAGAGGCAGGATCTGCCCTTAACAAAGCCGAACTGGGGAGGATCCAGTGTCTGTAGGTCCCCAATATCTTTATTTATGAGGTTCATGATGATCCTTTCCATAGCTTTGCAGACCAAGCTAGTCAGGCTTATGGGGCGATAGTTTCAAGGATCTGTTGAGGCACCACCTTTGTGGAGAGGGACCACTGTTGCTGTATGCCACTCTTTGGGTACATATCCTCTGGTAAGGCTGAGATTAAACAGTAGTTTTATGTTTGGATTTAGCTCTTCTTGGAGTTCATGTAGGACACAGCCCGGGACACCGTCTGGTCCCATTGATGCTGTGTTTTTTGCTTTGGAGAGGGCGGCTCTTACCTGAGCATCTGTGAGGTCAGGGGGGCAGCACTCTGCTGGGATAGATATTTGCCCTTTTGGTGGGGGGGGGGAGAAGTTTGCACTGAACCTGTCAGCTAGGATGTTGGCAATGTCTGTGGGTTCGATGTATTTTTTGTCATTTTTGACTAATTCTGAGCATATCTGGGAATTCCCACCCAGGTTCCTAACATAACTGAAGAAAGCCTTGTGATTATCCTTAGTGTCCTGTGCAATTTTTCTCTCGAAGCTGGCCTTAGATGATTTTATGAGTGCCCGTAGTTTTTTGCTTATACTGATCAGAGATGCCTTCCCTTTTTGGGATTTTGCTCTATCATGTAGTAGCTTCCTCCTTCTATTGTATAGTTTGTTTATGGCTGGGGTCCACCAGACAGGATGTCTGCCTTTGGAGGATTGGGTCTTGGTTTTATTTGGGATTGCATGATCCATGCATTCCCGAAGGTGTTCATAGAATGCATTTATAAAGGATTCTGCGGTCTGGGCCATATTTTCCACAGGTCTGGGGGCTTTGAAGGATTCCACCTCAGTTTTGAGGAGTGTGAAATTTGCTTTAGAGAAGTTTTTCACTGTGGTTTTCTGGGCAGGGGGTGGAGTCAGGATGTGAATATCCAGTGAGATTAGTTTATGGTCTGATCTTACCAATGAGGGATACACTTCTGGTCTGGAGCATAGAGTCCCCATGTTGATGATGATCAGGTCCAGTATGTTTTCCCCTCTTGTGGGAGTGGTAACAAGTTGTTCCATAGCATTTGAGTTTATAAATTCTAGGAACCTTTGGACTAGGGTGTTGGAGCTAGAATAATGCTCCCAGTCTACATTTGGCTAGTTGAAAAAGTTTAATTTATTTAAATGGGTTGGGGTTTGGAGGGGCCTT
>NC_056751.1:221796934-221906934 GCF_019279795.1 Protopterus annectens
TAAAGGAATTTGGGGCAAAGTCCCAAAAACAGGGACATATCATAAATATTGCACTTACAAACATAGGAATTTGATAGAATAACAGCTATTGTAGTAGTATGCATTCTCTGAAGGTCAAGAAGTCTGAAACTCAAATGTCTGTCATTGCTTTCTAACTTCAGTCTGTAATGAATTCACCATTATTTTCCACAGAACCACAATTTTATGAAAAATGGACCCAAAATATGAGCTAAACATCTAAACAGTCTGTGAAGATGTGTACACTTGAGAGGTATGCCCTCCTCCCCTCAACACACCTGTGTTCACATAGAACTGCATTAACATTTATGGCTGTATAGTGAGAGCAGTAGGCTACACATTACTAGGGCTGTCACAATCAACTTGATAACTTGTTCCATTTCTACAATATGCAGGGGTCAATGTGCTATTTATGTTTGTGGTTAATAATGTCAGCAAATAGACATCACTTATTGGTAGCTGTTGTGTCTTGCTGGTTCAACTATAGTGTTGTAGTTGTTAGGGTCTATGGTTCAAGACTGGCCGTGACAACTATTTTCCATGTCAGCTATAACAATGGTAGGAGTTGTACACACTAGCCAGAAATCAATATTTGTTACTGCAGGAAAGATGGACAATTGAGGGATAGGGGGCCACACATATGGACAGTACACAGGTCTAACTAACCTACACAGTGCCTACTACAACAGCAGGTTGTAACAAGTCAGTCGAGTGCCAGGATATAAAGGCTGCCACGTCACTGTTTCAGGACTGACAACAATTCAGTGGGCACCATCCATACCCATGGAATGACAGGGTGTCACAGAATGTCCACATGTTTGCCTTATATATCTGTTCTGCTAGTTATAACATTGCATTTGCCTTCCAAACTATTGGCAAACCAATAAAGGTTGATGTAAAAACAGCAGTGACAGACAGTAGACATGCAGATGTTATACCCATAAGTAAATGCAAGCTAAAACAAAACCATTCTACCAACTGTGCATGATTGGAAGAGCCATATTAAGAGCCTTCCCACATGTCTGGGTCTGTGTCTGACTGTTATCTGTGGGCCTGTCCAGATATCCATCTGTAAGACTCTGAGAGCTATGGCCAACCTGTAGCCTTACAATAGCAGTGCAACACAAACTGTCTGAGGACCACAGCAGACATATGGGACAGAATGATGGACAACCTGCTAAACAGGTACAGTCAGAGGTCTGTAACCCTGTGTATGATGTTATGACTTCTACCCCACTCACAACATAACTACAAATAAATAGCAGAAACTGTGGACAAAGGCCGTGACTGCACTACAGAAGGACACAGAGAAACATGCAAGAGGAAGGGGAACCACTAGCCAGACAAACATAGAATGTGCACACTAGAACAATTTCTGCTTTAACATAGTTCCCTGCAGTGTATGGGGTCAGTAAACAAATGTCTGTCAGTACTCCCTCACATTACTCTATATTGATCTGCCACTTGCATACCAGGAAATCAAATGCTATGTAGAATATACTACACATATTATGGAAAACTCTCCTCAGTCCAATCCCCTCTGTACCCACACCTGGATATGACTCAGTTAATAAGGATAGCTCATAGCCAGGAGATTCCTCACACGGCATATCACTGATGTGCTGGACTGTTTACACAGGTTCACCAGCCAATCAGGTTTAACACACAAAATCCTGGACCAGAATACAGCTACCTCCGGAATGGAGTCAAACTCTTACTATTGAAGTCTTACTGGGCATGCTCCTACACTTAGAGAATTATAGCCCATGTATAAACCCATATCTGACTATACAACTCTGTTGTCCAGTTATGCCTTCACATACAGACAGCTATGTACACCTTAACTGTGTCTCCCCACCCCCATCAGACAGGATTACCCACAGCTATCTGGAGGTGGCACATATGTGATATATCTACATCTGTTGAGTGTGATAGACATACATATATATATCTAACATATACAAATGTATCAATTATAGACAGGCAGAAGATGGAGGAGGGAGAGACAGACAGAGATGGATAGATAGAGACAGACAGAGAGAGAGAGAGAGAGAGAGAGAGAGAGAGAGAGATACCCTGAAAGGTATAGAGTGATTTCCTCATGCAGACATTTGCATGCCAGTTGTAACCACTGGCACGTGCTAGTATGAAGGTGACCTCCATTGTGTAATATTAGTGAGGTAGGAGTTGTAATCTCACCTCACCTGCCTTGTGTGTGTGTGTGTGTGTGTGTGTGTGTGTGTGTGTGTGTGTGTGTGTGTGTGTGTGTGTGTGTGTGTGTTTGTCTGTGTTTCTAGGTTAAAGCATTGTGAGGCCTTTTTCACCCAGTAAACCTCCCTTGCCCTAATTTACAAGACTTACTGATGTCATTCACCTTTGAAGTACGTTTGGACACTCTTCAACCCTATAAGCTCTATGGCGCATGTGATAGTACTGTAGTGCATATGACTAAGTAGGTAGGGTTAACTCTGTTTGTATGTAGGTTAAAGTATTTTGAGACCTTTTCCACCCAGTAAACTTCCCATTGCCATATTTACAAGGCTTGCTGATGTCATTCACCTTAGAAATACCTTTGGACACTCTTCACCCCTATAAGCTCCATGGTGCACACGAAAGATGTTTAGCACTATAGTACATGTAACTAGATAGGTAGGGGTATTAATGTCAGCACTCGCAAGTATGTGTGTGGTTGTAGGTTAAAGTGTTTTGAGGCTTTTTTCACCCAGTAAAGGCAACTGTGATACTGTGTGTGCATGTGTGTGTGTGTGTGTGTGTGTGTGTGTGTGTGTGTGTGTGTGTATGTGTAAGAACCGTATCTCCTGTGTGTGTAGGTTATACCATTTTGAGGCCTGGTGACCCACCCACTGCATTACTTTACAGGGCCTGTCCATGTCATCCACCTTAGATCCACTGTTGGAAACCATCGAGGCATATACGCTCTATGGCACATGTGGTAAGTATGCAGCACTATAGTATATACAACTATACATATATGCTACCAACTATACTACTGAACATGTTTGTGTGTAAAGCCTATCCCCTGGGTGTGTTGGTTGTACCATTTTAAGGCCTGTTGACCCCCTCCCCATGGCATTACTTTAAACAGCCTGTTGTCATCCACCTTAGATGCACCATGTCAAATGCTACAGGCCATACCAGTCATCTGTACAGATCTATACAGAATGTCCAGATGTTTGCAACATATATATGGTCCACTTCTCATATCAATGGGGTATTATGACAAATCATTGGCAAATATGTGACAGTTGCCATACTGACAGACATGTCATCTTCAGACGTCATACCCATATGAAATGTCATGCTGATGCAGATCTATTATCCTATTACTTGACACTGGTAGACTGAGAACAGCTCAATGATGGTACATGATGTGATATGCCAGCGGTATGCACCAGTATGCACTGTCAGTGTGACACCCCTGCACTGGCCCAATAATCAAAGAGCTGCAATCCTCACCACTAGCACCAGTGAGGGATGTACACAATGGGAAGATGACAAATACACACACAGTGCAGAGCAAGTACCCTTCAGAGCACACAGAAATCACAATCAGTCTGGGGCTTGTTTCTTCCTCTCTCTCCAGATCTCCAATAAGACACCCCACTGGCACAGCTATACAGTTAACATTTCAGTTGAGTGGTCAAGCTAAAACCTCCAACATCCTCTCTGTTTGACCAGCACTTTGTGTCCCTGCCCATGTAGCTGATACACACACATTGAGATTTTATTTATAAATCACACACACACACAGAGTCCTGGGAATGGCTGGCAAAGGTTTTCTAGCTATGGCCTCTTCTGCCCAGACTAAAAGATAGTTCTGACTGCCACAATCCAGCTCTGTATCAACTACTCTAAGGCTCTTAACAAAGGGTGACAAATCCTACTCTCTGATGTGCCTATTATCCAAATGGTAAGTGTGACCAAGACCAAGGGTATTGGAGTGGCCTATACAGTGTCACCAAATACATATGCAAGTACTCTTAGAACTTCCTTAGTTCTATACAGACCAGCCACAATTACAAGGTTTAATGATATTTTATAATAACTAGTAAAGGAACAAGACAATACTCAAGCAATACAGTAACTACAGAGTTCAGACTCACAGGGAATATTTTAAGACAACATTGTAGGACAGTCCAAAATAAATAAAGAAAACATCTAAAGTAATCGTTATTATATTCCCATCTATATGTCAACCATTTTACCTTTTCCCATATTCCTTACTATTAGCAAGGCAAATACAGATGAGTGGATGTTGTCAGATACATAGATACATACAACCTGCAAAGGCCTTTCTCTGAGACAGGCCTGAAAGTAATAATCAACATTAGGGCTGGGTTAGCTCAGATTACATCAGCCTTTGTTACCTGCCTTCATTTCTCAGGATAACAGCAACTAACGTACCTTTTAACATCTCTGTGTCAGAACTACATATCCACTATGGTACACTGTGGTTACACTCTTGAAGCTCAGTCATACCTCACAATCTCTTACAGCAAGACAAAGGGCCAAAAATAGTGGCACTTTTTAAATATCGCTCTTACAAACTTAGTTGATAAAATAACAGGTTTTGCATTCACATGACTTTTCTGAAGGATATGACATCTGACATCCAAATATGTGCTATTACTTTATGACTTCAGTCTTTGATAATTTGCCAGAAATTTGTTAGAAATAACGCAACTATATGAGAATATGACTAAAATATGAGGCAAACGTGGCCATTCTGCAAAAATCTGGACATCTAAGGTATGATCTCAGTACATAACATACAGTTCAACACACACTTCTTCACCAGTTGTTTAATTCATTACATATGAGTGAGGCCTCCAGGTGCATCTACAGTTAACTCCTACTGACGTCTCTAGGTGTCATATATTGCTTGTTCATAGTTGCAGCAATAATTCCAAAACCATGTTATGTACAAGGTTTTAAAATATTTCTTATCTTAAACCTTACTATCTTCGCTGTGAAACAACTAAATACACAGAGGAAATGCAGTACAGGCTCCAGATAAAAGATTTTTAATTTGATACAACTCACTATTGTTCTTACATTAGATAGTCCAGAAAAATGTAACAATGTTGAACAGTATAATTACTTCTAACATAAAAATCTTACAAACTTTAAAACCTGTTAAGCGCTTTCACCTACGCTATGTAGGCTTCCTCAGAACAAAGGTGCTGTAGTGTTCCAATGTTTAAATAACTTTTTTGGTGCCAACACAAATTGCAGCCCTTAAAGTCATATTGCTCCATTTCACTATATTTGACAATGAGCTTCCTTCTGCTGTTACTTATACTATCCCATTCATTATTTGTTTTGCTTGTAGCAGTTCTCTATCATGACTGAATAGTTAAAAACCCTGTTTAAAAACATTTAATAACTAATCTAAATAGCTACTATAAGTATCCTGTTATGATGCATCCTCTGTTATTAACATTCTCTACCTTATGTTGGTAATGTTTCTATATGTTATAAATCAACAATTTGATAATCCTAGTCTTATTCATCTAAACTTTATAACGTATACCCTTCTTTCTAATGTTTCTAATCTATAAAATATTTTTTAATACCAAATGACTCAAATACCATTTCTCATACTCTTGATGCTCTATTCAACAATATGGGTTTTATCGATATATTATCGTTTAGTCCTGGTATATATGAGGCATCTGTGAGAAGTTGCCACCATACTTCTCTATAACTCAAAAGGTCTTTCCTATTGCCTCCCTTGGGGTTATGTTTAATATGCTCTAGTATGGCAAATTTAAATGTATGTTCTTCCCCTAACCTTTCTATATGCCTGTACAGTGCGTTATTACCATCCTTTCTCTTTATACTATATTGATGGTCATATATCCTCTTTTTGAAGGCTCTTTCCATCTTGCCTATATAATATCCAGGACAGGTTTTACATTTTGCCATGTATATGACAAAATTGGTATTACAATTACCTGATTTGAACTTAATTTTAGTCTTAGTTATATTGTCTAATATTATCTTTCTTTCTTCCATTATAAACCTACACTGGTTACAATTACCACATTTTTTAGTTGCTTTGTTAGAAATTTCTTTACTGTTACTATACTCTTTTACCTCCCCGTTCTCTAATAACCTCTTCAGATTGTTTGCCATTTTGTACACAAAATGTGTTTTTTCCCTTACGTGTCTAACCAAATTGTCGTCCAACGTAAATATCCTCCAATGGGTTTCCATAATTTGCTTGATATAATAAACGTAGGGGCTATACTCCAAAACACATGCTCTGTGATAGTTTGTAGTGTTCTCGATTTTATCGACACTGGAGAAACCACTTGTTCCTTTGTAATTTCCTAATAGTGGTACATATTTTTTACCCCATTGTTGCATAACATACTGTTTCACACCCCTCATCATTCTCTTATCATACCCTCGATCTTCAAATAACTCTGTTATATATTCCATTTCCCGTATCATCTCTTCATATCTCGATGTCATGCGGGCTACCCTTATACATTGCACTTTATAAATGTTGTATAACAGTTTTTTAGGATGATTACTTGTATATTGTAAATAATCATTCGAAAAGTTGTTTTTCCTATATATACTAGATTTAAATCCTTCACTATCATGTGAAAGGTATGTGTCTAAGTAAGCTATTCCATTAGTACTCACTGAGTGTGTGAATTTATAAAAAACACTACTGGAATTCAAAAAGGTAATAAATGCATCCAATTCATCCATATTACCATTCCATAATATGTAGATGTCATCAAGGAACCTTGTATAATGTCTCACATGTTTGAACATGGCATTTGGGAAAACCACTGTTTCCTCCCAAACCAACATGACTAAATTTGCGAAAATAGGTGCGCATGCAGAACCCATTGTCACACCCCTCTTTTGTTTATAATGCTCACCCTCATAATATATATAATTGTGTTCCAGTACCATAAACATACAATCCATAATCAAACTTATCTTATCCCAATCTATATTTGTATGTTTCCTTATACTGTTACAGAATTAATCTAATCCTAACTGTTTAGGAATGCATGAAAATAAGTCTATAGCATCAATCGTTACATATATGAGTTTGTTGTAATTCTCATGAATAGGGAAATTGCCTAAAAAGTACCAAGAGTCTTTAACTAGGTGGGGGATATGGTTGTAAATGTTCTTTAGCCATGTATCTATAGCTACGCCTAGAGGAAATGTTTTAGCCTGACTCCCTGAGACTATAGGTCTAAATGGAGGGTCTGTTATGTTCTTATGTATCTTGAGAATCCCAACTAATGTTGCTAACACAGGATAGTGTACCTTGAGGAAATCATGTGTCTCAGAGTTTATTCAATTATCTATCCAAAATTCTTCAATGTAAGAATCTATTCGTTGATATGCTATGTTAATCTCATTCAGAGATACTGTTATTATAATTTCCTGATTCTGTTAATAGTGCATACATTTTGTTGGAATATTCCATCTTATCATAAATAACCACACCTCCACCTTTGTCCGGTTTCATGACACGGATGTTGTGGTCTCCTCTTATGTTTCTTAATGCTTCCCTCTCTTCTGACATTAAATTGTCCTTTATTTTCTTCATTTTGTTTTTATTTTTAAGTTTGTATATATCCTTTAGTACTTGTTTTTCATACATTTCCACTCTAGAATTCATTGGCGGAACAAATGTACTTTTTTTCTTTATTTTCCTTAATAACTTTATCATATAATTTCTCACTATTCTTATCCTGGAACATAATAGATAAATTGATTTTCCTTGTAAATAGTTTGACTTCACTCAGGTAGTCTACAAGTTTGTAATGGGGAGTTGGTATATACTTCATACCTTTAGATAGTAGGTCAAAATGAGCCTTGTTGACTATAAAATTAGAGTAGTTGTAAATTTTAAAGTTGTTGTAACTATATACCACTCACTCAACATTTATTTCATCGGTGTTATCTATTTTAGATCTGCCATTAGTTAGTGTTGGTAATCTTTCCTCCACTTGCCCCTGTATGAGCCTTTCTGTTGGTGAGTTGGGTGGTAATTCCCTGTATCCATCGTTTGTTTCTTTTTCCAATATTGTGGATTCCATCCTCTCTGAAAATTTTGTCTATAGTTCCTGGTGTCTACATATCTATCAGTTCTCTCATATTCTTTCCTATAATTTCCTCTATTGTTTACATAATCTTTTGGTTTTTGTTTACTGGTGTCAATTCCTTTTCCTACATCCATTTCTTTCCATATGTATGCTCTGTTTTCCTTATATTGGGCTATATCTCTAGTTATTTTCTTACATTTTTTCTCATATCCTGTCCGTGTTTTTCTGTCTACCACCTGAAATTGTTTGTTGTATAGGTTTTCCCATTGCTTAAACAACAGATCACTAACTATTTTGTAATTTAACTCCTCTACCTCTTTCATTACCTTTGATAATTTTTCATCGTTGAATTTAATCAACAAATTCATATACTTATACCCAAATTCATTAAACAACTGATTAAATTCATTCCTACTACTACTAGTAGTTTCTAGTCCCATAGGTTGTTTGACAAAACAAAATCCCTGTGGTACTATGTTTAATGTCAAACAGTTTTGCAAATAAGCATTGTCCATCTTAATACTACTAACAATACTTAGTTTCTTCCCCAACATATAAATACATTCCATTAATGTGCAGTTTTTATGGCCTCTTGTATTTATCTGTTGTTTCGCTTTGTCATAATTATCAAAATCACAGTTGTAAGCAAAAAAAG
Organism: Protopterus annectens; assembly: GCF_019279795.1. Taxonomy (NCBI): domain Eukaryota; kingdom Metazoa; phylum Chordata; order Ceratodontiformes; family Protopteridae; genus Protopterus; species Protopterus annectens. The sequence goes on from NC_056751.1 coordinate 221,805,716, forward strand.
TTTGTAAATGTTCATTGTTGTTTCACAAACAGTTAGTTGATGTATCTACTTGCTCAGTAGTACCTGTAGGTTTATTTACATGTGGAAAAACAGGGACAGTACCTTTAATGTTCTTGGTTGTTTTTTCCACTACATTGGAGTATGTCCTCTCCGGTATTGCCCTTTTCAGTTTGGTGCCTAAACGTTGGGCTCCCTCATCGTCGTCATAATCGTATAATGAAAAGTCAAATGTAAACCCGGTAGAGTTCAGTTTAAGACTGTCATGTAACTGACTTGGAAGTTGTAGTTGTGACAAATCAATACCACAGTTCTTTTTTACTGTTCTTGTTATATCCTTTACCTGTCCATTGGATGTATCCATAATCACCGATGCATCACTGTCTTCTGGCATGTCTTGCCATTTATCACGAAAAGGATCAGGATAACAGCAACTAACATACCTTTTAACATCTCTGTGTCAGAAGTACATATCTGTCTGATGTTTGTGTAGAACTGAAACTTATAACACAGTTACACATTTTACATTTTCAACCTAGTAATTAATTATGTTTCAAGACAATACAAAAACCTCTAGCTGTAGACATCTGTGTTTGCTTGCTGCACTGAAACTGAGATAACACATTCATAAAACAAATTCAGCTTATTTTCTTGATGTTTTGCAACTTATCTCTGTATGTTCAGGGCTTCCTGTATCTGCTATTAATCCATGCATTTGCACAGGTAATACTTTATATACATTTCTGTTCTTTTCCACTATGGCACCAAAGTTACACTCTTGAAGCTCAGTCATACCTCACAATCTCTTACAGCAAGACAAAGGGCCAAAAATAGTGGCACTTTTTAAATATCGCTCTTACAAACTTAGTTGATAGAATAACAGGTTTTGCATTCACATGACTTTTCTGAAGGATATGACATCTGACATTCAAATATGTGCTATTACTTTATGACTTCAGTCTTTGATAATTTGCCAGTGATTTGTTAGAAATAACACAACTATATGAGAATATGACTAAATATGAGGCAAACATGTGGCCATTCTGCAAAAATCTGGACATCTGAGTTATGAGCTCAGTACATAACATACAGTTCAACACACACTTCTGCACCAATTGTTTAATTCATTACATCTGAGTGAGGCCTCTAGGTGCATCTGCAGTTAACTCCTACTGATGTCTCTAGGTGTCATATATTGCTTTTTCATAGTTGCAGCAATAATTCCAAAACCATGCTATGTACAAGGTTTTAAAATATTTCTTATCTTAAACCTTACACAATGGCAAACTCAACTGCATTAATATTTGACCTCTGTCTAGTGTAGGTAAATAGATATAAACTGTTGTTTTTATTATATTAATTTATATAGTTATAATTTTCACATTATTCTAAATATCTCAACAACCAAGTAACACAGACAAAACTCCTTAGCCTCGTATGAAAGTTTTCAGCGAGTTGAATAAAATGCTACTGACAGTATGTATGTAACTTTAGTGGTTGCTGAGATATTGTAAGTTGTTTACAAAATATTGCAAATGTAATAGTTACTGTGTTTACTGTGACTTATAAAATTTGGTTTAAAACCTAGAGCCTAAAGAATGCTACCACTATAAAACATAGAGTGTGCTGAAGAGTGTGGCATTCATACTTCTTTCATAACCCTATGGTTCCAACGATATGAACATTTGTTTGAAATGTGAGGACATAATTTGATTCTGTCAAAAGGCTTAGGCTCTACCCATTGGAAGTAAAAGTGCAAACTTCTTGAACTCCATTGGAGTAAATGAGTTGATCTCCACACAACATATATAGTTATCTTACATTTGTAAGACAAGCATATGTATCATATTAATATTCACAAATGACATGATTATTTACAACATCTCAGTTAACTGGGTTGGCAGTGTCACAGTCAGTATTGTACAAAAGACAATCCAGTAGTAGTCATATGTGAGCTGACCCTTGCTGGAGTGACTCAGGGGCCAGAGCTGTGATCTATGTCACTGCAGACAGAGCCATCAGGGATGGCCGTAGGTGTTGGACACCAGACTAACAGCAACGTGTCAGTCCAGGAAGTGCTGTTGAGACCTACTGTTTAAATTTCTATTTTCCATGACTGCATCCCCCCATCTGCATTCCATTACATGCTTAATTGTATTGTATGACATACCTGGTATAGCGCTGTACTCCTTTGTCAGAAGAAATACACTTGCAGTGTTGCAAAGAATCACATTCTGTCTTCATGACGGAAGTGTCAGACCTGCTTACCATAGGCAGCAGCTTGCCTTTTGTAGGCAATGGTCATGAACAGATAATGGTCTGTGCACCAATCTGTGGCTCCCACTTTCTAATTTCATGCAGGACAGTTGGGTTGCCTTTCAATTAGCCAATGGCATGGCGACACAGTGCTATAATTAAGGCCTTCATGTGAGTCTTGCACATTTTCATTGCCTTTGAGGAGGACATTATCGAGGTGTGGGTGCTACAGCATCACTGAGGGTAAGTGGAAATACTGTCCACTGTTTAGACTGATGTGTTATGTCCACAGTTTTGCATGCTATGTATGGCCATTGTTAACAGACTTTCATATTCTGTAGCAGTGTACTGTGTAAATGTGTGTTGGGGTGAGTAAGATGGCAGGCAGATGTGAGTGCCATACATCCTTTTCTATCTGACTGTTGTTCATGCTGCTACAGTTGATGCTGGTCTATGAGCTGTGTATGTTTGTAGGGGAGACTGTAACACTTGTCCCTTAAAACCTCAACATTCCCCCAACCCTTTAAGTTTGGCTGCTGTGTGGAGGCCCTACTCTAGGTGTTTGGGAGCAATGTTAGGCCTGTAGCAGAAAGCTGGACATACTGCTGCATGTGTAGCAGGCCACAAATGCTGCATTCTGGCCATGAGTCAGACTAGGGATTGCCAGTCACACACTACTTCTATATTTAGTGGCCCAAATCACAGTGTACCTGGGCCTCTGAAGCAGACACAGAATCAGTACACAGACAAATAAATGCTGCTGGATATATGGGAGGCCTACAAATATCAGGTAGACATTCGGGGAGAGCAAGCTGTTACTGTCAGTGAGGGTGCGGTGTCAGTTGTTGTATCACAGCATGGCCTGGTTGAGGGTACACACAACAATCCAGGTGAGGCATGTGCCTGTGCTGCATATGTTATGTAATAGTGCCATGCAGAGAGTGTTAGGTAACATTTAGTACACATATTCATAATTGTGAAATGTGTCCCAGCCTGCAGGCCTTTAACGTACTACTGTGGGTGGCAGTGACTGCAGCAGGAGCAACCAGTTTTGTTGGACTTTGCAGGGATCAATGTTTCCTATGTTGTATTGCCATGCATGTAGTTGTGCTGCAGACTGGGCTTTATGAGGACCCTGACATAAAATAGGGGTCACAACTGTGGATATTTAGCAATAGCCTATGCAGTTGTCAGGTCTACCTGATATTTGTAGGCCTCCTGTATATCCAGCAGCATTTATTTGTCTGTGTACTGATTCTGTGTCTGCTTCAGAGGCCCAGTTACACTGTGATTTGGGCCACTATATATAGAAGTAGTGTGTGACTGGCAATCAGGATATGATTGTAAAAACAGCTGCTCTAGTCCAGAGGTCAGTTTGCTTACTGGTATATTGCTCTGACTGTTGTTCAAATGGCTCTGGGTGCAAAAACTGGAAGTGTTTTTCCCCCAAAGTTACATACCTGTAGTGCATGATATATTTACAAATGCAGTACTAGCTCTTCAAAGTTGGTTTGGCTTAGCAGTGTGTTGTTCTTACTCTGGTGCACAGCATCCTGTGTTCAAGACTTGAAAAGGATGTATTTTTTTCCCTATTGTTAAATGACTGTAATGCATGATATATTTACAAAAGCAGTTCTAATGCCCCCTAGCTGGTTTGGCTTAGTGGTGTGCTGTTCTAACTCTTGTGCAGACTTTTTTCTATGTTAAATGACTGTAATGATCGATATATTTACAAAAGCATTACAAACTCTCACACCCGTTTTGGTGTAGTGGTACATCATTCTCACTCTTCTACAGAGGGTCCTGGGTTTGAGATTTGGCAGGGCTGGTTATTTTGTTGCTGGGTAGAACAGTGGCTGAATGAAATAGAGTGACTGAAGAGGTTTTAATAAGTCTTAAGTGGGTTTGCACGGTTTTGAGTGACGCTAAGTGATGACAAGTGGAACTTAGTCCTGCTTAGCTCCACTTAGGTGTGCTTATTCTTGCTTAAACCCACGCTAATTCCAAAAAAAAAAGAAAAGAAAAAAGGGGTGATAGGAAAGTGGTGAAATGGGGCAAGCAGGGGGAAAAACATTATGAAAGGCAACTAGAGATGTGCAGGATGGGTGTAGGAAAGAACCATAGCTCTTCATTTCTTGTGTAGCAACAGCTGTGAATGATGTGGACAATTTGGAATTTAGAGCCTCACACTCCACAGGGAGGGGTGTGGGCGGCATACATTTGTTGAGTAATTCAAGGGTAAATTGATTAATGTCAGTGTACATGGGGGAGAAATGGAGAGCTATGTATGGGACAAGATTTTTTTTTGTGAGGACAGATGCCCGCTTTTTTTTTTTTAAGGTGAGAGTGGGATGTTGGGGAAGGGTTGTAGGTATGTTTGGGAAGGTAAGTTGGGTAGGAAAGGTTACTTTTGCAGACAGACAAGATAGAAAAGACAGGCAACAGGGGTGGTGTATGACACATGAGGGGGGTAAACACCTTGTACGGGGAGGGTGGTTGGGAAACAGAGGGCCACGTGCCCCCAGATGGAAACAGTCGGACTGAGGTCCCCGCCCATGGGCAGTCATCACTGCCCCTTTATAGCCCCAAAGGAGGCTATGATGGGGGCTAGATGACAGGGCCAGCCTGCTGCTCGAGGTGTGCCAGTCTGTCCTCGATCTGGTGCAGGTGGACATCCAATTACCTCTGGATGACCCTGATGCATATGGTGCATACCTCTGAACTGGTGTCAGGTGATAGGGTCCTCTCTGCACCTGCGCCCTGAGGGGGTTCAGGCCCCATCCTCTGATGTGTTTCTACCCGAGGGTGGTGCAGGACCAGCAGAGTAGGCAGTTCGAGGTTGGGTCCCAGATGTGCTGGGACTCCATGCCATGGCCAAATGAGGCAGAACAGGTGGATCCGGTGGGATCTGCCTACCCAAACGTGCTATGGTGTTGAGGTTTTTCAAAGTGTATTGATTAGTCATGAACAAAACATTTCAAAATTAGTTATAGCAGTATGCATGGGTGTTCCAATTAACCTAGAACAATAGAATTGGGAAAATTGCATGACAAACAGAACACATGCATAAATGGAATAACAGTCATATTCACCCATTGTAAAAAATAGACTCATTATACCATTCACCAATAGAAATGGTCAAATCAAAAAGATCATAGAGAACAATTGGAAAATTTTAGTTATGGATGAGAGAATTAAGACATTGGTTGAAGAGGTACCAAACATAGCTTATAAGAACATGAAGTCTCTAAAGAGGCTTTTATGCTATGAAAAAACAGATATAGAACACCCCATATCACAGAGAGAAGGTACCTTTCCCTGTCGAACCTGCAACCAATGTAGATTCATAACAGTAGAAAATGCATTCATTCACCCACACACTGGAAGAATTTATACTTTTAGGTGCTATGCTGACTGTAGATCCAAGCATCTAGTTTATCTGGCTCAATGTCAACTTTCAGAAAAGACAAACGACAGTTGAATAAAACACCTTTATAAAACACAGAGCTTTCGGGACACACCCTTCCTCAATGATTAACATAAGGTTCATTAAAAAATTCACTTAAATACACCCAAAAAGACATCACATGACCCGCAGCCAGGACCATATGACCAAAAATTCAATTTAAAAAGGTCAATATTTAATACATATAAAAGTACATATAAATACATATAAAACATAAAAATTCTTATATAGAAGTGAAAATATAAGCATCATATTTACTTCAATTTTGTTTGTTGTATTTTAATCAATATTGGTTTTAAAGAAACAGCTGTGTTCAAACCTGGATATACATCAGCCATAAGACGTATTATCCATTCATATTCCTTTGTTTCTAACAGATTATTTATATCCCCACCTCTAAAAGGTTTCTGTACCATATCTAAAACTCTAAACTTAAACTTATGGTTCTCACCTAGTGTCCTAATGTGTTTACCCAAGGCATTATTCTCACATCCTCTCCTGATTTCTGACTTATGTTCTATAATACGATCTTTCAGTTTACGTGTTGTTTTCCCGACATAGAAACAAGTACAGGCAACACATGTTGCTAGGTATACCACATTATTAGATATACACGTTGCCAATTCATGAAATACAAATATTCTTTTGGATACTGGATGTTTGAACATACTATTAGAACCCAGGTCCATACTAATAGAAGAAATTATATCATTGCAACAACTGCAGTTATGACAACAAAAGGTACCAGTTTTAGTCCCTATAGACTGCTTAATAGTATTAATGTTAAAATCTTTATAACATAACAAACTTTTTAAAGATCTTTTGTTCCTATACGCAAAAGATGGTCTCATGCCTACCAATGCAGCAATGTCATCCTGTGCAAGAAGTACTTTCCAGTATTTACTTATAATATTCTTAACTATATGTGATCTAGAGGTATAAGAGGTAATAAACCTTAATTTCTCATCTTTAGATGTAATAGGTGGTGGGGTATCATCAGAATTGGAACTGAAGGTAGGCTTATAAAGTGAACTCCTGTTGGTTTCTATTTCATTCCTTATATCAGTTAACAATGATTTAGAGTATCCACTCTCAATAAATTCCTTGTACGTTTCATCCATCTGTTTCAAAAAAATCATTTCAGTAGTATTCATTCTACTTACACGCATAAATTGTGCTTTTACAATACCCTGGAACACATGAGAAGCATGCATACTAGATGCATGTAAGTATCTACCACAGGATACCTCTTTTTTATGTATTGAGGTTATTATATTATCACCTTCTATTGTTAGATTAACATCTAGAAAATTTATATTAACGTTAGAACATTCCATTTTGAACCTTAAAAAATTAGTAGTGTCATTAAGGTGGTCAACAAATTCTGTGAGTTCAGTCAAGGAACCTCTCCATACAAAAAAACAATCGTCCACAAATCTCTGGTAAAATCTAACTTTCTCATTTATATATTTCGCCCCATCAAAAATATGTATTCTCTCCCATTCATGCAACACTAAGTTAGCATAGGTATTTGCTATGGGGGTACCCATTGCTATGCCTGTTAACTGCAAGTAGTATTCTTCATTGAAAATAAACACATTATTACGTAAAACCACATCAAGCAACATACATATGTTCTCAATATGCCTAGTTGTAAAATTTGAACAACGTGTTAAGAATTGACGTATGGAGTCAAGGCCTAAGTCATTCGGAATAACAGTAAATAAAGAAGTTATATCCATAACTACCAGATATATAGGCCCATGGGTTATATCAAAGTTAGTAACTTTCATATGCCAACACTTCAATTTTTTCAAGAAGTCAACTGAATCTCTCAAGACGGCATGGCAATGGGACAACAAGGGACCCAATTGCTTTTGCAAATATAGAGAAATAGGCTCAGTAGCCCAGCCATTGCCAGAGACTATTGGTCTCATTGGTGGATTGTCTCTAGATTTATGGACTTTGGGTATGCCATATAATTGAGGTATGACCGGACATGACACCGTAAAAAAATGAAATAAATCTATTGAAATATCACAAGATAGTTGCAAATCATAAATACACATGTTTATGTAAGATATACATTTCTTTACTTCTGAGTATGATATATTTTTAAATGCTGTAACATCCTTCAACAAACTCAAAACAGAGTCAAAATACTTGTGTTTGTCCATAATCACAACCATACCCCCCTTATCTGCTTGTTTAATTATAATATTAGAGTTATTTTTCAAGTCATTTAAAGCCAGGAACTCTAAATATGTAAGGTTGAAATTCTTAACATTATTCTTGTTAGTAAAGGCCTGTCTCAACTCATATTCACATAAATCATTAAAGGCAGTCAAAATTGGTATATTATTAGGTATAAAAGTGCTTCAAGTTTACAGGTATTCATTTCATGTGATTCACTTTTAAAAATCAATTTCAAACTTACAGATCTGGTAAACATTTTCAAGTCAGTAAGGACATTTACAATATCATCCCCACAAGTAGGAATGAACCCCAGTCCTTTTTCAACACAGAACAATGTTCAGAAGTTAGCTTAATGGAAGATAGATTCAATATACCTGCCTTTATCTCTTGGCTAATTTCACTTGTTTTAAAGGACTTGAATTCTTTCTCTTGTTATCCATATTTGTCGACGGAAACGCTCTCGTTGTCGCCCTCCCTCTGGATCTAGACCTAGACCCAGTAACACGCTCCTTCACTCGTTCTGCCTGCTGCAACTGAAAAGGCTTATTAAAAAAGCTCAAAGTACTTTGATTCAACTTTCTTACACCTTCAGCAGCATTTGAGTCATTCTCTGTAGTTAGTCCATTTGCAGACGCATTTTCAGGTCTGCTGTCTCTCACACTTCTTTCTGGTACATCTTCGGACACGGAGGCATGCGCCGTTCGTATGATGTCATCACGACGATTTTCAGAGTGCTCCATATGAGCGCCAATATTTAAAGTGGCAGTACTTTTCTCACAGAACACATCCAGAGTATCAAGCATATTCGCAGACTTCTTGGAATTTATGCCACCAGATTTATTTGTAGAATTCACAAAAGATTCATTCCTAGGTCAACTTTGTCAGAAATATTATGTGGGAAATACAAACCGCACATTACAGGAATGCATAAGAGAACATGTCTATGCAGTTAACAAAGAAGATATGACTAACGCATTAGCACGACATGTCATGGAGAAAGGGTCTCTACATCATTTCAAGTTCAAGGTTTTAGAATTGGTTAAAAGTAATAGCAGGTTAGGGAACATCAAGAATCGTACAGAGGAGGTTGAGAATAGATGGATCCTTAGACTGCAGGCACATAAACACTGCCTAAATGACAAAATTACTTTGAAACCATTTTTAGCAGCCAAGGCTTTTAAGCATTAAGTTTCTCAGTATATCACAAGTGTCTTATATGTTAATTTTTCATGGCAGTTTTTAAAAACAGAAAAATATATATGCTTAATTTAATATGTATTTTATGTCTATGTTTTTATTTTATGTCTTTGTTATTCATGTATTTTGTGAGCACTGGCACTTTAATAATTTAAAATACTGTTTAATTGATTGATTAATTAAGCTTTCAGTGACTATAGTACTTAAAGGCATGAAATTCATTGTATTATGTTGAAGTCTGAAGAAGCGTTTATATAACGTGAAAGCGCTTACTGTTTGGAGAAGTTCTGCTACAATAAAGGTCTCTTTTCTACATTGGAATCTTGGATTATTAGCCACTGGTGTGCCTTTGGGATTGTTTTGCTGAATAACAGTCATTATTGTAACAGCATGCCAGTAACAGTTAGGGCAAAAGGCCACCAACAATGGAATTTGAACAAGGTATGTTAGTATGCAGCCATTTAAATATATGAACAATATTAGAACACAAGTCACAAAATAAGGTTTTGAGAAAAACATACCCATAATATAGGAATAATAATTATTGATGCAGATAAGGGCTGGGATGAGAGAAAAATGGTCCATTACCAACTGTATAGGCTTATATTTTTCACAACAGTACTGCTCAATACTCTACAGGTCTGCCCTCACTTTACATCTACCTATAGCTACTGTAGCACATACATACCTGTTAATCTGTTGACCTGGAATGCTATGGGGCAAGCTGTGACAACTCCTGGTACATGAATAGAGGGGACTCATACATGCTAAGGTGACATAGATAACTAACAAGGTGTACCCTGCACTGATGTTGTGTGAGTACGCTAATGGCATACTTCTACTGGATTTATATCTGTGTGCACAGTTACTGGCAACAGTGATCACTAGCCATGACAACGTGACACTTGAGAGACATGTATCGGGAAGAGTCAAGTGAAAGGAGATGAGAAAGTGAACTGCCGTCACAAAAACCATACAAAGTGTTCACTCTGGAGACCAAATAAGGGTATGAGACCCAAGCTGTACAAATCCGGATTAAAATCAATAAAATAGTTGAAATAATACGAAAAATAAATGTAGAATAAAGAAAAACTGGTTTATTTCCTGATGACCTGTTCGTTGTCCGTTAGGTGGAAAGGAGTGTTGTGAAGCTAAGGACACGATCGAAACACAAACCGGAGTGAGCAGCTCAATGAGTTGGGAAAGTTGACCAATAACTTTCCTTAGCTCACCCTTTTCATTGTAGTTAAGAGTCATTGTGAGTCTCTGCCCCTGGTGCCTCCGCCATCTCTCAGCTACAAAACCAAGTGAAAGGAGATGAGAAAGTGAACTGCCGTCACAAAAACCATACAAAGTGTTCACTCTGGAGACCAAATAAGGGTATGAGACCCAAGCTGTACAAATCCGGATTAAAATCAATAAAATAGTTGAAATAATACGAAAAATAAATGTAGAATAAAGAAAAACTGGTTTATTTCCTGATGACCTGTTCGTTGTCCGTTAGGTGGAAAGGAGTGTTGTGAAGCTAAGGACACGATCGAAACACAAACCGGAGTGAGCAGCTCAACGAGTTGGGAAAGTTGACCAATAACTTTCCTTAGCTCACCCTTTTCATTGTAGTTAGAGTCATTGTGAGTCTCTGCCCCTGGTGCCTCCGCCATCTCTCAACGTTACAAAAACCAAGTGAAAGGAGATGAGAAAGTGAACTGCCGTCACAAAAACCATACAAAGTGTTCACTCTGGAGACCAAATAAGGGTATGAGACCCAAGCTGTACAAATCCGGATTAAAATCAATAAAATAGTTGAAATAATACGAAAAATAAATGTAGAATAAAGAAAAACTGGTTTATTTCCTGATGACCTGTTCGTTGTCCGTTAGGTGGAAAGGAGTGTTGTGAAGCTAAGGACACGATCGAAACACAAACCGGAGTGAGCAGCTCAACGAGTTGGGAAAGTTGACCAATAACTTTCCTTAGCTCGCCTTTTCATTGTAGTTAGAGTCATTGTGAGTCTCTGCCCTGGTGCCTCCGCCATCTCACGTTACAAAACCAAGTGAAAGGAGATGAGAAAGTGAACTGCCGTCACAAAAACCATACAAAGTGTTCACTCTGGAGACCAAATAAGGGTATGAGACCCAAGCTGTACAAATGGATTAAAATCAATAAAATAGTTGAAATAATACGAAAAATAAATGTAGAATAAAGAAAAACTGGTTTATTTCCTGATGACCTGTTCGTTGTCCGTTAGGTGGAAAGGAGTGTTGTGAAGCTAAGGACACGATCGAAACACAAACCGGAGTGAGCAGCTCAACGAGTTGGGAAAGTTGACCAATAACTTTCCTTAGCTCACCCTTTTCATTGTAGTTAGAGTCATTGTGAGTCTCTGCCCCTGGTGCCTCCGCCATCTCTCAACGCTTACAAAACCAAGTGAAAGGAGATGAGAAAGTGAACTGCCGTCACAAAAACCATACAAAGTGTTCACTCTGGAGACCAAATAAGGGTATGAGACCCAAGCTGTACAAATCCGGATTAAAATCAATAAAATAGTTGAAATAATACGAAAAATAAATGTAGAATAAAGAAAAACTGGTTTATTTCCTGATGACCTGTTCGTTGTCCGTTAGGTGGAAAGGAGTGTTGTGAAGCTAAGGACACCATCGAAACACAAACCGGAGTGAGCAGCTCAACGAGTTGGGAAAGTTGACCAATAACTTTCCTTAGCTCACCCTTTTCATTGTAGTTAGAGTCATTGTGAGTCTCTGCCCCTGGTGCCTCCGCCATCTCTCAACGTACAAAAACCAAGTGAAAGGAGATGAGAAAGTGAACTGCCGTCACAAAAACCATACAAAGTGTTCACTCTGGAGACCAAATAAGGGTATGAGACCCAAGCTGTACAAATCCGGATTAAAATCAATAAAATAGTTGAAATAATGAAAAATAAATGTAGAATAAAGAAAACTGGTTTATTTCCTGATGACCTGTTCGTCCGTTAGGTGGAAAGGAGTGTTGTGAAGCTAAGGACACGATCGAAACACAAACCGGAGTGAGCAGCTCAACGAGTTGGGAAAGTTGACCAATAACTTTCCTTAGCTCACCCTTTTCATTGTAGTTAGAGTCATTGTGAGTCTCTGCCCCTGGTGCCTCCGCCATCTCTCAACGTTACAAAAACCAAGTGAAAGGAGATGAGAAAGTGAACTGCCGTCACAAAAACCATACAAAGTGTTCACTCTGGAGACCAAATAAGGGTATGAGACCCAAGCTGTACAAATCCGGATTAAAATCAATAAAATAGTTGAAATAATATGAAAAATAAATGTAGAATAAAGAAAAACTGGTTTATTTCCTGATGACCTGTTCGTTGTCCGTTAGGTGGAAAGGAGTGTTGTGAAGCTAAGGACACGATCGAAACACAAACCGGAGTGAGCAGCTCAACGAGTTGGGAAAGTTGACCAATAACTTTCCTTAGCTCACCCTTTTCATTGTAGTTAGAGTCATTGTGAGTCTCTGCCCCTGGTGCCTCTGCCATCTCTCAACGTTACAAAAACCAAGTGAAAGGAGATGAGAAAGTGAACTGCCATCACAAAAACCATACAAAGTGTTCACTCTGGAGACCAAATAAGGGTATGAGACCCAAGCTGTACAAATCCGGATTAAAATCGGGAAGAGTCCATAGTGTGTATAGCTATCCTGCTGTCATTTGTTGGCATAAGGCTGGTCACTGGAACATTTGTACGCAGTTTATTAGTATACCCTTCATATAGCTAATACAAACATTTCTTTACCTGTGAGCCCTGTGGAGAAAATATCTGTTTACACTATCTGACAGTTTCTACACATACTCAAGATTACTTGTGTGTCACTATGAACACATCTTTGTACCAGTCCCTGGATTCAAACAGTGGTCTGTGTGTGCAAAAAGTAACAACAGATACATCTATTTCTTATCACACTGAGCTACTGGGACACTGCTGTCTGCTGTTTGACTGATTTGTGCTTAAAATTCACTTGGTTACACATTCTGACCTTGTAATATAAGTGGAGTGTCACAGTGTCATGCATGATAGATAGTGAACTGTGTATTAATACTTTGAATGCAGGTGTACACATTTAACCTCTAGTGGCTGTGATTATATGTGATCTGTATAAACCATAGCCTGCTGTTGGGTTGCATACCTGACCCATACACATTTGCACATCATATATTTGCAGTCTCCACCTATTACAGTCTCATACTTGCTTGCATCAGCATACCTACATTCAGGAATATGCTGTAGGGAACACACTATAATACATTACAAATTACTATTCAGGGTTCAGATTTTAGTGCAGAATATATATCACTTTTCATTGTATCATGTTTTACAGCTCCACATCTACAGTTTGGCATAACAGCTGCCTAGCAGGCAAACTGCAGTGAATTCATGCTCTCATAGCCATGTTTGCTGTGTAGCACCTGTACAGTTGTAATTCTTCAACAACAGACCAGACTAAACCCAACAGTTTGTGGTAATAAGCTTTATTTAGGGTGACATGACACAGTAGTTTATTGTATTCAGAATTCTAAATTCAGTTGTACTGCATATCCTGTAGATGATGAATGCATGTCAGTTATTATTTTCAAGTACAAGCATAGTATACTTTATTCACATAGTCATTCCTACACAGTATTACTACAGTGTTGGTTTCCTTTCATCAATAGTAGCTTGTTTGCTGCCTTCACCTGTATTACACAGTACCTGGCATTAGTCACTTATATTAATGTTGGTCTAACAACACATTTATTCAGTACACTCAGAACACATTATACCTAATGGCAGTAAACAATTACACTTTCTTATTTATTGGACTATATGTATATTGCAAGTTATATCTGAAAAAATTCAAAAGTTAGTTGACGTCTGGTAAACCGGAATAGGAAAACTTTTTAGTCCGTACTTAAAAACACGTCCAAAAACAGGCTGGAAACCAAGAATCCAGGTTGAAACACATTAACGTCTTTATTTTTTACAGTACGTTTTCGTCTTCACCAACCATATGGCTTCATCAGTTATGCAAGTTATATCTGTACTCACCACACTGTCGGCACAGTCTCCCCAGTCATCTTGCATGGGCCTCAACATTACAAGCCCTCTCCTCTGTAGCTGTGGGGGGTAAAACCCACCATTATGCATACCTGTCTATCAGATATTCATACTACAATTTGATAAATCATCACTTGATATACTTACAAACTTCTGGGGCATTCCGAGCCAGAGTGTCTTGGATCCATTGGGCCAAAAGCGCTCCCTTCCTCCATCTCAGGTCATCATAATGATGATGGGCCTGCTCACCAGTGCAAGGGATGCCAGTGGCACTGGTGAGCTCACATGCCAGATGGTCCCAGACCACAGACTTGTATTCTGACCCCTGGTACTGGCCCTGCAGCAGTTTGTTATCATGGTTTTTATGAGGAGCCCAGACATGACCCTGAACTCCAACATGACCCAGCAGTGCGCCCAAATGCACACTTCCTCTCCTGCACCTGCCATAGTTCCTTCAGGGATCAAACTCTAACAGGTTCTGCCTGTATTCCCACCTGTGTGGTATAAATAAGGCCATATTCTCACCTTTTGCCATCACTGGACCATTTTCAAAATTGCTGAGCAAAGCCCAGCAGTGCGCAAACCCGATAAGCTGAGTTGAGCAGTGCTTAAAGTGGCAAATGCTGAGTACCACTTTAACAGTGCACAAATCCGGTCAGCTGAGCTGAATACTGCTTAGAATGGGACTTCCTAGCAATGCTCAAACCAGCTAAGCAGAGCTAAATTTAGCTAAATATTGCTCAGACAGATCCTGCTTAAGCATTGCTTAACTTGACTTAGCAGTGCTTAGCAGAACTGGGCTAAGGGCAAACAAAATTTTCTATTAAAATAATTAGAATTGAATATTCATTACTCAGTATTGATACATTATTATTAAGTGTATGCATTTTACTTTACATGACCGCCCCATATGTGCTTTCATTACATTACCTTGGAGTGTGACTGTACTATATCACACACTTGTGTTTAAATGGTGGTTTTCACCTCATATCTCCACTGACATTGGGATTCTGGACCAACAAGACTAACCTGGTTAACAAATATCACTAACTATATCAAGAAATAAAATAAATTTTTATACAAAAATGCTTTTCCATGTAAAAGCTAAATGGACTGTCTTGGCATTCAAACCATGCACCTACTGCACACAAAGCTATGACTGTAATCACTCAACTGTGAAGAATTCAGCTATACATTTCTATATAGCTTTTTTATATGTTTCAGCACTGTTGATCAAAGTGCCACACCATGCAAACCCGCTCAGCTATGCTTAAACTATGAGAAAAACGAAATAAAAAAATAAATAAATTAACCATTAATTCAAAATTAAACTATTACACTTCACATTATTAAATCAGTGTCCAAGGACACTTTCTTTATTGTTTTAATGCCATACGGCACTTTTATAATGCACGGGGTGTGTTACGGATACTGTAACACACCCCCTACATGACATTACAGCACACAATTACTTAAGTGTCTGAGGACACTTTCTTTTCATTTATTTATCACTGTATGGCACCTTTGCTATGCAGGGCTTGTGTTGCAGATACTGTAACACACCCCCTACATGACAGTTCATTTCACATCTTGCATTTAAGTATCTGAGGAGACTTTCTTAATTGGAAAGTACCGTACGGCACTTTGAAAGTGCAGGGGGCATATTAACAGATCTGCAAGCACTGTAACACACCCTCTAGCACTGATTCAGTATCCGTGTACATGGCTCCCCGTCAGTAGCACATCTTCATTAATATGCATAGTACATTGCCGAGAGGGAGATGAGGACACAGACACCATTCACTCTGTGTAGGAATAACACTATTTCTTCATGGAGTTTATTAAATACAAGGGATTATTTATATTTACATTCATATGCGCAAATTTCAGTAGGCTATATTTTATTGGAAGGCATGATGTGAAACAGCATGATGACAGACAGAAACCTACATTGCCACTGTCAGTGTATATTCCCCTATACTGGAGATATTGCTAATTGTTTACTAATTATTATGAATATATCCAGTATTTCATATGCACATTAATATTTTCAAAACCAAATAACTTACAACTTACTATACAGTATTAAGTGAAACCTTAGATGATAAAAATACTGTCATTTTTATTTGCACTGTACAGTACATATCTTGATAGATATTAAGTTATGTTATTATATAAATAGCCATAGTTATTTTCATATTTCTCTAATTTCTGTCACATGAAAGTTGAAGTCTGGCTGAACAAAAACACCACATCATTATGTCTCCATTGTTGTTTGTGAGAGTTTTAGGAAAAGAGAAGTCTGGCTTTATGCAACTTACAGTATAACCATAAAGACTATGACTGCTCTGCTTATTATCTATATAAAGATGACTTTTTGTACATTGCTGTTTATGCATTTTAATAGCAGGGGCGGCTCGTGCTATTGGACTGCAGCCCCCTCAAAACAAAAAGAACTAAAAATAAAAATAAAAAATAGAAAAAAAAAAGTTTTAAAATTCGCGGACTTCGCGCATGTGCAGTAGTCCAGACCACTGGTCTACTGTATGCGCAAGGCAGTCCGGCAGTCCTGATAGGGAAACGCGAGGAGACGTCTGTGCACTTTAAAGTGCACAGACACACTGGGATAATACATCGTGGCTGGACTGCAACACCAGCAGTCGGGAATGGGAATTGCTGCAGTCTCGTCGGGAAAGGGTTTGTATCTAATCACGCGAGTCTTTGGAGTATTGCGCGGGAAGGGGTTTGGATCTAATGTACGTTGGTTATTATGGAGAACGGACAGGTAAGTGTGTTTGAATGTATGGTGCTTTTCTTTTACTGTGTGTGTGTGTCTGTGACAATGCCCCAGGTGCTCATGGTGGTGTGGTAGGGAATACCTCAGGCTTGAACCCTGTACCCTGTATGCAGGTGTTAAAGACTTGAGTTCCCTACCCACCACCATTTGTAAAAAAATTGCAGATTTTTGCCTCATATTTGATTTGATCTGTTCCTCATAATATCTGTGGTTTGTAAATGTTGCAATGCTTGATATTTGATGGTGAAGTAGTAGCATTGTTGCCTCACAGCTGCAGGCTCTCAGGTTTGATTCTTGGCTGGGGTTCCTTCTTTGTGGTGTCTGTTATCTTCTCCCTGTGTTTGTATGGGTTTGCTTTTATTTGATGGTGCACTGGTAGCATTGTTGCCTCACAGCTGCAGGTTCTCAGGTTTGATTCTTGGCTGGGGTTCCTTCTTTGTCGGGTCTGTTATATTCTCCCTGTGTTTGTATGGGTTTGCTTTTATTTGATGGTGCACTGGTAGCATTGTTGCCTCACAGCTGCAGGTTCTCAGGTTTGATTCTTGGCTGGGGTTCCTTCTTTGTGGGGTCTGTATCTTCTTCCTGTGTTTGTGTGGGTTTGCGTTTGTGTCCTCCCATGTTACAAAGACATGTCTGCATTATTTCTTCCTGGGCCTCTGCTGAAAATTGTTTTTTTGTTCCAAGTCAGACTGTCCTGATTAACAAATGTTAAATAAAATTGACAGGCATTTGAATTTCAGACTTCAGGTTTCTGAATGTTCAATTTCTTACATATTTGATGGTGCAGTGGCAGTATTGTTGCCTCAGAGTCACAGCTATAGGATTTGTCGTTTGATTCTTGGCTGGGGTGCCTTCTTTGTGGAGTCTGCATCTTATCTCTGTGTTTGTGTGGATTTGCTCTGGTGTCCTGCCATTTTACAAAGACGTGTCTACAGTATTTCTACCTGGGCCTCTGCTGAAAATTGTTTTTGTTCCATCACAAGTAAAATTGACAGGCATTTGAATTTCAGACTTCATAGTCTTCAGAAAATACAAAGTAAAACAACTTTTTATTCTAGCAATAAATATATAGTAACACAACCTTTTATTATAGCAATTTTTTAAGTTTATAAGGTGACTATTTGAAATTTTTCCTTATTTTTGGGACTGTAATACCCTGTTAGTGGCTTTGTCCAGGTTTTTTGTGCTAAGGTTGACAGCTATGGCAAGAACTGAATTCACTGAATATGTTTGAGGGCTGTATGCCCTCATTACTGGGTTTGTCCAGGTGTTTTGTGCTAAGAGGTTGACAGCTATGGTGAGAACTGAATTCATTAAATGATAGCCATTTAAGTTTCAGTCTTCCTCTCGTTCACAAAACAGCTTATATGGCGTAGTGGTATGTTGCTCTTGACTGTTTTGCACAGGGACCTTGTCTGTAAAATGTACGGTGGTAACACGGCATTTTTCTTTCACAAAGTAGGTGATTTGGCATAGTGGTATGTTGTTCTGACTTTTTTTTGCACATGGACTTTGACAGTAAAATGTATGGTGGTACCGTGGTAACACAGCATTTTATTCTAGCAGCTTTCCAAGATTATACAAGCAATGTTTAATGTGTCCCTGGTTTTTGCCCTTTTGACCCACCCCAATAAATTTGGCTTTTTCCAGACTTCTTGTGCTGCAAAGTTGAGATGCAGTTGAGTATTGACTAGATTTTACAAGGAGCTGAGAGCTGCAGGGGAAGAGAAGTTTAGTGCTAATAACACAACAGGCTGTGTGTTTGCTTTTGATGTAGAAGGTTGTTGGTTCTACTCCCATAAGGGGTGAATGCTGCCGTACTGAAAGTTAAGATACTAATTATGAGCCTGTTATCAGTTTGCCATCCATTTCCTATTGCAATATTACTAGCTTATTTTTAATGTAATTTAGGCAATTTATTCCACAGGGGCATCAGACACTTTATTGTTCGATGAAACCATGAAATATAAAGGTGATTGCTAGCACCAACCTCTTCATTACAGATTTATTTAACGTGGAATTATTTAGATGACTTTTTACTACTTCAGAGATTGTGCATATTTACTGATAATGGTGGACTGTAGAATTGTACATATTTACTGATAATAGTGGACTGTAGAAGTTTGAGTAGACTTTTATGATGGAAATGTTCTGAATTGGACAGTTTTGTTTCATTGTTTACTGGAAAAATGTTCAAAGCAATAGGAAGGTGTATCAAAGAGCACATGTGTTTCATATGCAAGGGGCCTATGATTTGAAAACAGCCCAGAATTAATTTTTATCTGCCACGAGTAAAATGTATTTTCTTTGAATGTGGATTTTAATGTTGTTTCAGTGAATGTGAGTTTCAAGGGCAGATAAGGTTTAATGCCAAGTTTGTTTAGCAAATGTCTTAGTGTTTGTGCTGTAAAATGCAAAAATAAAACTTTCAAATGAAGTTCAAATCATCATAGAAGTAAATCAGTATGCACATTAGTGTTTATGGTAAATCGAGTGAAATAGCAAAGTAATGGATCATTGGAATGGCTGCAGGGAGGCTCCATTCGACCAGGGTTTTGTGAGGGGGAAGAGCAGCAAACTTAGACAGCCCCAGCTGAACCATACCTCCCAACTGTCCAGATTTTCAAAGAATGAATAGATTTTAGATTATTATTTTTGATTTGTTCCTCATAAAAATTTGTGGTTTTCTGACAAATCATTTAGGAATTAAGTCACTAAATAATGACACACCTAGTTTCAGACTTCATAACCTTCAGAAAAATCCATGCTAAAGTAAGACCTGTTCTATCAACTGTCCCAGTTTATAGAAGAACATTTTTTGTACTGTTTATATGTTCCCCCCAATATATTTGGCCTTGTCCAGATTTATGTCCCAGTTTATACAAGAGCAATTTTTAGTACTGTTTATATGTTCCCCCAATATATCTGGCTTTGTCCAGATTTATTGCATTAACAGGTTGAGAGGTACATGCAAATAAATTGCTTTATAGAATTAGGCATAGTCAAACCTCTGAACTGTCCCTGATTTTAACTCAAAATGTTGCTCTTCCCCTAATGATCCCTCCGCAAAATAGCAATTTTGGAAGAAAACATGGAGGGTTTATAATTAAGAAATAACTGTAATAATCAGATTACTTTTATTTCAGAAATGCATGTAGATTATTTTATTTTGTCAGCTGCTCAAGTTAGCAGTACTAATATTAAAGTATTCCTTCTTTGATATGTTCCCAGCTGTATTGTGTTGCTATTTTATATTTTTACATCACATTTTTTGGTCTATTTTTCATAAAATTGTGTTTTTTTGGCAAATTAGTGACAGATAATTAAAGACTGAAGTTAGAAAACAATGACAGACATTTGAGTTTCAGATTTCATACCATTCAGAAAATTCATACTAATGCAAGACCTCTATTAGCTTTCTAAGGTTATAAGAGCGATATTTTAAAAATTGTCCTTATTTTTGGGCCTTTGTCCCATTTCTTTGTATGGCTTTGTCCAGATTTCTTGCTCTGAGGTTGAGAGGTATGACAAATGTGTCAGGGCCATCACAAGTCAGCCAGAGACATTTCAAACTGTGACATACTTGTTACACCCCAGTCCCCCATGTAGTGACTCTGGATGTGTCGAAGCAAGGCAAGAAGTAGTTATGCAGTGTAAATGTGCAGAGAATCCCACCCATCCAAGGTAGACACAAGTACTAGAGTGGCTTTTCATCTGTCCTTGATTTTTGCAGAATGGTCTGGTTTCTGTCATATTTTTTGTACTGTTGATTTATGCTTATTACTCAAAGTGCCTGTTGCTCTGTGTTTAAGTAGCAATACTTTAATGACCATCAGGTAAGCTTGGCTGAGATTGCAAGATGCAAGTAAGCTTTAATAAGCATACTGTTAAAGAATTGCCAACATTGAAAGCCTTCCTGTTGTTGCCATGTAGAGAATACTTAACTAGATAATGTATAAGCCTTGGGTATTGAAATGCATATGCCAGTATTTGTAATAAAGGACAGAATTACATTATTTTAAGAGTCTCATTGCACTTGGAGACTTACAGACAGTCATCTCTGCAGACTTTATCCATAAACCAAATGCCAATCGCGTGGTCTATAACCTGTACAGTAATCCTTTTAAGCAATGTATCTTGAGCTTATTTCTTGTTTGCTTTTCATTTTTTACTTTGATCATGTTTTCCCCATGAAACAAGTAGATGTCAGGCAGCAGGTCTTTTTTTGGATAAGAAATATTTTTACAAGTGGGGGCATCAGAGATTTCTACTTTCAGCATGTTACTTGTTACTTTAATAAAGCTGAATATAAATTATAATTAGAACTGCAGTGCAAGAAGTGGTTTGAGTTGAGTGCTGCTTGTTTTTCTTATACTTGATTTTGACTGGCATTCCATTAATGTATTTAAAAAAAAGTAATGTATTTTTTCATGCCTCACAACCTTTTTTGTTTCCCTCTAGATATTAAGCTGTCATGCAGCCAATGCATTGAAATATTTTTATTCTTCTACACTTCATTTTGTCTTGATTGGACTCTCATGACAACTGTTTGGCACCCAGTGCAGTACATTTAGTTTTTGAGGTTTGCTACTATAGGTGTTTGTGTGTGAGGGAATACCTCAGGCTTGAACCCAGTACCTTGTATGCAGGTGTTAAAGACCTTAATTCCCTACCCATCACCATTTGTGAAAAAAAAGTGGCAGATTTTTGCCTCATGTTTGATCTGATCTGTTCCTCATAATATCTGTGGTTTGTAAATGTTGCAATGCTTGTTATTTGATGGGGCAGTTGTAGCATTGTTGCCTCACAGCTGTAGGCTCTCAGGTTTGCTTATTGGCTGGGGTGCCTTCTTTGTGGGGTCTTTATCTTCTCCCTGTGTTTGTGTGGGTTTGCTTTTGTGTCCTCCCATGTTACAAAGACATGTCTGCATTATTTCTTCCTGGGCCTCTGATTTTTTTTTTTGTTCCAAGTCAGACTGTCCTGATTAACAAATGTTAAATAAAATTGACAGGCATTTGAATTTCAGACTTCAGGAATCTGAATGTTTAAGTCTTTGCATATTTAATGGTGCAGTTGTAGTATTGTTGTCTCACAGCTATAGGTTTTCTGGTTTGATTCTTGGCTGGGGTGCCTTCTGTGTGGAGTCTGCATCTCCTCCCTGTTTTGTGTGGATTTGCTCTGGTGCCCTGTCATTTTACAAAGACGTGTCTGCAGTATTTCTCCCTGGGTCTCTGCTGAAAATTGTTTTTATTCTGTCAGCAGTAAAATTGACAGGCATTTGAATTTCAGACTTCATGTTCTTCAGAAAATACATAGTAACACAACCGTAACACAACCTTTTATTCTAGCAATTTTCTAAGTTTATAAGATGAATATTTGAAATGTGTCCCTATTTTTGGGACTGCATTCCCTCATTATTGGCTTTGTCCCGGTTTTTTTGTGCTAAGGTTGACAGCTATGGCAAGAACTGAATTCACTGAATGTTTGAGGGCTGTATTCCCTCATTACTGGGTTTGTCCAGGTGTTTTGTACTAAGACGTTGACAGCTATGGTGAGAACTGAATTCACTAAATGATAGCCATTTAAGTTTCATTCTTCCTCTTTTACAAAGCAGCTGATTTTGCGTAGTGGTATGTTGCTCTGTTTTGCACAGGGAGCTTGGCAGTAAAATGTATGGTTCTAGCAACTTTCCAAGATTATACAAGCAATGTTTGTGTCCCTGGTTTTTGGGCTTTTGACCCCCCCCCCAATACATTTTGGCTTTTACCAGTTTTCTCGTGCTGCGAAGTTGAGTATTGAGTAGATTTTACAAGGAGCTGAGAGCTGCAGGGGAACAGAAGTTTAGTGCTGCTTAAGTGAAGTTGGTTTACCTTGTTAATAGCACAACAAGTTGTGTACTTGCCTTTGATGCAGAAGGCTGTGGGTTCTACTCCCACAAGGGGTGGATGCTGCTGTATTGAGAATGTTCTCCTTGGTGAAAATACTAACTATGTGTCTGTTATCAGTTTGCCATCCATTTCCTCTTGCAATATTACTAGCTTATCATTTTTTTAATGTAATATAGGCAATTTATTCCTGAGGGGCAACAGGCACTTTATTTTTCAATGAAACCATGAAATATAAAGGTGTTTGTTAGCAGCAACCTCTTCGTTAGTTACATATTTCTTTAATGTGGAATTATTTAGATGACTTTTACTTCTTCAGAGATAGTGCATATTTACTGATAATGGACTGTAGAATTGTGCATATTTACTGATAATGGACTGTAGAATTGTGCATATTTATTGATAATGGTGGACTGTACAATTGTGCATATTTACTGATAATGGTGGACTGTAGAATTGTGCATATTTACTGATAATGGTGGACTGTAGAATTGTGCATATTTACTGATAATGGTGGACTGCGGAAGTCTGAGTAGACTTTTATGATAAATGTTCTGAACTGGGCAGTTTTGTCATTATGGGTGCATGCATTTTGTTTCATTGCTTACTGGAAAAATGTTCAAAACAAATTTAAAACGCCCTCTAACAACTGTAATATATTGTACAAGGAATATAATTTAGTACAATGAGGAAGGTGTATCAAAGAGCACATGTATGTTTCATATGCAAGGGGCCTATGATTTGAAAACAGCCCAAAATTAATCTTTATCTGCCACTGGCAAAATATATTTTCTTTGAATGTGGGTTTCAATGCTGTTTCAATGAATGTGAGTTTCAAGGGCAGAGAAGTTTTAATGCTAAGTTTTCATTGTGAGACTGCATTGCTTTGTTTAGTAGATGACTTAGTGTCTGTGCTGTAAAATACAAAATAAAACTTTCAAATGAAGTCCAACTCATCATACAAGTAAAGCAGTATGCACATTAGTGTTTATGGTAAATGGAGTGAAATAGCCGAGTAATGGTTCATTGGAATGGCTGCAGAGGCTCCATTCAACCGTGATTTTGTCAGGGGGAAGGGCAGCAAACTCAGACAGGCCCAGCTGAACTATACCTCCCAACTGTCCAGATTTTCAAAGAATGAATAGATTTTTGCTTCTTATTTTTGGTTTGTTCTTCATAAAATGTGTAGTTTTCTGGCAAATCATTTAGAAATTAAGTCACTAAATAATGATACACTGAGTTTCAGACTTCATAACCTTCAGAAAAATGCATGCAAAAGTAAGAATAATGCATGCAAAAGTAAGAACTGTTATTCTATCAACTGTCTCAATTTATACAAAAGCAATTTTTAGTACTGTTTATATGTTGCCCCAGTACATTTGGCCTTGTTCAGATTTACTGCATTAACAGGTTGAGAGGTACATGCAAATAAATTGCTTTATAGAATTAGGCATAGCCAACCTCTCAACTGTCTCCGATTTTGGCTTAAAATGTTGCTTTTCCCCCTAATAATCCCTCCGCAAAATAGCAATTTTGGAAGAAAACATGGAGGGTTTACAATTAAGAAATAACTGTAATAATCAAAGTTATAGATTACTTGAAATGCATGTAGATTCTTTTATTTTGTCAGCTGCTCAAGTTAGCAGTACTAATATTAAAGTGTCCCTTCTTTGACAGGTTACCAGCTGTATTGTGTGGCTATTTTATATTTTTGCATCACATTTGGTCCATTTTTCATAAAATTGTGTTTTTTGGCAAATTAGTGACAAATCACTAAAGACTGAAGTTAGAAAATAATGACAGACATTTGAGTTTCAGATTTTATACCCTTCAGAAAAGTCATACTAATGCAAGACCTATTCTATTATCTTTCTAAGTTTATTAGAGCAATATTTAAAAATTGTCCTTATTTGTGGGCATTTGTCCCACTTCTGTGTATGGCTTTGTCCAGATTTCTTGCTCTGAGGTTGAGAGGTATGACACATGTGTCAGGGCCATCACAGTCAGCCAGAGACATTTCAAATTGTGACATACTTGTTGCACCCCACTCCACCATGTACTGACTCTGGATGTGTCCAAGCAAGGCAAGGAGTAGTTATGCAGTGTAAATGTGCAGTGTGTCTCTCTCCCCCCCCATCCAAGGTAGACACAAGTACTACAGTGGCTTTTCATCTGTCCTTGATTTTGCAGAAAGGTCTGGTTTCTGTCATATTTTTGTACTGTTGATTTATGCTTATTACTCAAAGTGCCTGTTGCTCTGTGTTTAAGTAGCAATGCTTTAATGACCATAATGTAAGCTTGTCTGAGATCGTAAGATGCAAGTAAGCTTTAATAAGCATACTATTAAAGAATTGCCAACATTGAAAGCCTTTCTGTTGTTGCCATGCAGAGAATACTTGACTAGATAATGTATAAGCCTTGGGTATTAAAGGACAGGATTCCATTATTTTAAAAAGCTCATTACACTTGTTGGAGACTTCCAGTCATCTCTACAGACTTTACCCGTAAACTAAACAGAATGCCAATCATGTGTGGTCCATAACCTGTACAGTAATCCTTTAAGCAATATATCTTGAGCTTGTTTCTTGTTTGCTTTTCATTTTTTACTTACATGTTTTCCCCATGAAACAAGTAGATAGTTGTCAGGCAGCAGGTCTTTTTTGGATAAGAAACATTTTTTACAAGTGGGGGCATCACAGAGATTTCTACTTTCAGCATGTTACTTGGCACTTTAATAAAGCTGAATATAAATTATAATTAGAACTGCAGTGCAAGGAGAAGTGGTTTGAGTTGAGTGCTTCTGGTTTTGCTTGTACTTGATTTTGACTGGCATTCCAGTAATGTATTTAAAAAGTAATTTATTTTTTCATGCCTCACAACCTTTTGTTTTCATCTAAATATTAAGTAAGCTGTCATGCAGCCAATGCATTGAAATATTTTATTCTTCTACACTTATTTTTGTCTTGATTGGACTCTCATAATGATGGTTTGCCACCCAGGGCAGCGTATTTAATTAAAGTTAGTTTTTGTAGTTTTGAGCATAGCTCCTCCCCTTTCTGGTTGGCCACACCCCTTCCCCTTGACCCCACCCATTCAGCTGTCTCCTGTAGCCCCCCTTTGATTTGAAGTCACCAGCCGTCACTGTTTAATAGCACTTCTTTAATAAGATATCTGCAGTTGTAAGCATATGCTTTTAACCTTATTTTTCAGAAAATGCTTTGGAGTGTAAGAATACTTGTAGGCTGCTAGAGGTGTGACGTTTCACAGCCAGAGATGTTGCACAGTTAAAACTGGCTCCTGACTTTGGGCCTTTGTTCCCTTACACTTTTTTTCTGATTCTTATACTAAGATGTTAAGAGTTATGGTAAGTACACAAGCATGAAAGCAGTATACTCTGCCCACAACAGGATATGGTTGTAGTTATTTATTTTAATATTTGTGGCAGCAAATATGGGATGGGTGCTATATAGCAGCAATGGAAATACATTACAATAACTATTGTTTCTCCACTTGTGTCAGCCATACATGTAAGAAAATGTTTGTGGTGGGGGGTATGTGGGTGAATGCAAGTCAATAACTGATTTGGCTAGTTTGGGGGAAATGTGTGTGTATCTGTCTGCCTGTCTAAGGGCAAGGGATGAAATAAATTACTCAGGTTCATGCTTTTTTCACTTTTCTTACAATCAAACATCTGAAATATACACAAAATGTAACTGTGTTTTTTTGGTAGGCTTCATATGAAAGAACAGGGTTGTTACATTATCACTGTCAAACAAAAATTATATACCTTGTGGGGGAGATCAGTGTACATGTTTAACAGCAGCATATTGAAATATGTTGGTTTTTTTTGTTTGTTTTCTTTTCTGTTTCAGTGAGGCATTAGGCAACGATGTATGAAGATAAACAGCTGTTACAGAATGACTCTGAATGATTATTGATATAGTTTGTCAGAGGGGGCAGCATCTGTCAAAGAGCAGAGGAACAAATACAGGACTTTCATTTTTTTAAGCTGCTTTTACATGTTTTTCTTTTGCATGACGTATAGATTAGTATCTTCATTCATTACTATGCTTTACTGTTTAGAGAATTTTATATATACTTTTCCAAGATATTAGAAGACTACATTAAACAACATTTATATATGGTCAAATGGGGAGCTAAAAACAGTCTTGCGCCCAAGTTACACTGAATCCATCATAGGTTCATAGGTTCATAGGTAGGTACTAGGCTATTGGCCCTAGGCCCTTTACAAGCCTAGCCAAAAAGGTACCCTGGCTTTCGCCACCCAAGAAAATTATTTTCCTGCGCCCCTGTCAAGCAGAACCACAGAAGTGATCCCCGGGGTGAATTTCCTATTACCCATCCAATCATCAAGATTTTTCTTGAATAGTGTTAATGAGGAGCTCTGTTTGACAAAGATAGGTAGTCTGTTCTAGAGTATGGGATGTCTCTGGGACAGGAATCTATCCCTCCAGCATGTTCTGTTTATTGTGGTGACAAGGTTTAGGTCCCTAGAGAGTGTAGCTTGGAGGGATTGGGATTTCTTTAAGTGGGGCATGTCCAACAGCTCTGGGTTTGACATAGCCTTGTATGTTAGGCAGAGATCACCTCTGAATAGGCGATATGCGACGGAGTAAAGCTGGAGTTTTTTGAGATGGTCTGCGTAAGGCATCTGTTTGAGGGCAGTAATCCACTTTGTGAGGTATTTTTGCAGCCTTTCCAGTTGTTGTAGATGTCTTGTGAGGTACATACCAAAAGGGGCGTTGTACTCTAAAATGGGTCTAATGAGGGATGAGTAGAGGGGAACAATGACCTCTTTTTTCTGGATGAGAAACCTTTTGTGATGAGGTGTGCCACATAGAAGGATTAACTGACCACTGTGGCAATGTGATTATCAAAGGCGAGACTACTGTCCACCTGTGTCCCAAGGTCTCTTATCACACTTTTGGTGTTAAGTAGACTACCACCTATGTGGTAGTTCATGGGTACAGAGTTTTTACCAAAGGGGATGACAATGCACTTTTTGACATTGAGCTTGAGACCATATCTTTGACACCAGGCATCTGTCTCAGTGAGGCCCTTTTGTAGGATGTCCACATCGTTAGGAGTTTCAATTATGGTTCCTAGTTTGCAGTCATCTGTGAATTTAGTTAGCCAAAGACCTTCTGTGTTAGCCTGTACTTCAGAGAAGTAGATACCAAACAGGAGAGGACCTAGGACTGTACCCTGTGGTACTCCACTTGTCACTGGTCTGAAGTCTGATTTGGAGTCTGCTACTTTCACGGTGTGGGTTCTTTCAGTAAGCCAGTTGGCAACCCATCTTGTGACATAGGGATTTATACCTAGTTTAGTGAGTTTATCTATAATTCCAGAGTGGGAGATGGTGTTGAACGCCTTGGCAAGATCTAGATAGGCTTTGTGAACCACCTTACCCTCATCTATGGCTTCGGTGACTACTTCAAAGAAGTCTATCAGGTTTAGGAGACATGATCTGCCTTTTACAAACCCAAACTGTGTGGGGTCCAGAGTTTGGAGATCTCCAATGCCTTTGTTTATGAGTTCCATGATGATACATTCCATGGCCTTGCAGATGAGGCTCTTCAGGCTAATGGGGCAGTTGTTCCCAGGGTCTGTTGTGGCCCCCCCTTTGTAGAGTGGTATAACTGTCATGGTGCGCCATTCAATGGGCACAAAGCCTGAGGTGAGGCTATGATTGAACATGGTATTTAGGTGGGGTGCCAGTTCATTCTGTAGTTCATGTAGAAGGCAGCCTGGGATGTTGTCAGGTCCCATGGATGCTGTGTACTTGGCTTTGGAGAGTGATGTTTTTACCTGTGCAGCCGTGATTACAGGAACTTTGCATACTTCCGGTATAAAGATGGGCCCTTTAGGGGGTGAGAGGGGGGATAAAGTTAGCACTGAACCTATCTGCTAGGATGTTGGCAATATCAGTTGGTTCTGTATATTTAATGTCATTGTGCTGTAACTCAGAGCAGATCTGAGTGTTGCCATTGAGATTTTTGACTTAGCTATAGAATGCTTTGTGGTTGTCTTTAGA
The DNA here is from genome assembly GCF_019279795.1 of Protopterus annectens. NCBI lineage: Eukaryota > Metazoa > Chordata > Ceratodontiformes > Protopteridae > Protopterus > Protopterus annectens. The sequence goes on from NC_056751.1 coordinate 221,834,649, forward strand.
ATCAGTGGCAATTTTGTTTTCATAACTAGCTTTGGAGGATTTTATGAGGGATCTCAGCTTCTTACTGAGGCTGACCAGGGAGTCCCTCCAATCGTGGGATTTTACTCTTTTTTGCAGCAGTTTCTTTCTTCTGTTGTAGAGTTTGTTTATGGCAGAAGACCACCAGATTGGCTTCCTATTTTTGGAGGATAGCATCTTGGTTCTGTTAAGGATAGCATGATCCATGCACTTGTGCAAGTGCTTATAAAGTGTATTTGTGTAGGATTCAGCAGTCGTACCTCTATTGTCCATCTGCATGGGTGTCGTGAAGTTTGCCACTTCTGTCTTAAGAAGCGTGAAGTTGGCTTTGGAGAAATTTTTTAAGGTTGTTTTCCTAATGGGGGGTGGGAGCGGGATGTGGGTGTCTAGGGTGATTACCTTGTGGTCGGATCTGTCCAACAAGGAGCTGACCTCTGGTGTGGAACACTGGTCACCCATGTTGGTGATGACCAGATCTAGGATATTGCTGCCCCTGGTGGGGGTGTGGATAAGTTGATCCAAAGCATTGGAATTGATGATTTCCAGAAAATGTTGAGCAAATAATTTGGTACATGAGTAGTTTTCCCAGTTAATCATAGGGTAGTTGAAATCACCTATTATTAGAGTGTTGGGTTGTACCTTAATATTTTCCAGTGTATCAAGAAAAGAGGAGTGGGAATCCTGGGGCATGGTGGGCGGTCTTTAGCAAGCTACAATCTGGATTGCGGTTTTGCCCAGAGTTAGTTGAACATGGATAATCTCGGATGCATTTTGCTGAGTAACTAGCTTGGAGGTGTGGATATCCTTAATGAATATGAACACGCCTCCACCTTTAGTGTTTCGGTCTGGGTTTGGTGGTGGAAAGGTGTGATATGAATTATAGCCTGGTAATGTAGGGGTGCTCTCTGGAGCTTTGAACCAGGTCTCTGTCACTGCACAGATGTCAATGTTCTCCATTTTAAGGAGTGCCTTGAGTGAGTGCATTTTGAGGTTTAGACTTCTAACATTGAGTAGCATTACCCTCAGATTTTGCTTGCTTGTACCTGTTACAGTGGTGAATTTGTCATTTGAAGCTTGCCTAAAAAAAGCACTACAGGGGTGGCAAGAGCCTTTGCCAGTATCCGGAATACCAAGGGCGACAGGTGCAGGCCATCTCTGGCAAAGCAGCATGGTCTGTTGATCATGTAATCCCAGGCAAACAGACACTGGATTCCCTTAGAATGACACCAGAAGCTTAGCCAACTGTTAAAGTCAATCATTTTGCCCTTGTACTGTGGTGTCATTCTACGTGATGGCAGGATGCTACTCAGGGCTAGCATCATACCGGCCTAGGCTACAAGATTGGAGAGCTCCTCTATGTCTCTTTTCATGTAGTCCAGGGAGGTACGTCTCAGGTCATTCACACCAACATGGACAATGACAGAGTCATATTTGTACTTGTTGTGGAGTGACCTGAGTGCATGCATTATGTGGCAGATCCTGGCAGCTGACAGGCAGCTGACAATAACTTTTTTCTTGTTTAGCCTGGTGAGTGGAACATCAGTGTGCCTGACTATAGAGTCACCTATGACTAGAGTGTTGGGTACGTTATGCCTTATGGGCTGTAGTTGAGTGGCACACTGAGTATGTGGGCTGTGTGACATTTGGGTTGTGTTGGGGGGGTGGTGGTTGCTTGCATTTCTGCTTTGGAAATCTCTGTTGTTTGGGCAGATTTGTACTGAGAGCCTCCGCAAATGTAGGTGTGTGTTCTGTGGTTCTGTGTGTGTTTTGGTGTTGTAGGTTTTGAGGGACTATGTGATGAATGTGGTGCGGTGCAAGTGTTTACCTTCTCCTCTTGACTGTCTAGGCCAGTCCTTGGTGAAGAGAGCTTTGCTTCCAGTTTGGCTATATAAGTGCATCTATCACAGGTCGTAGTGTTGGGTGGTAGGAGGAGAGGGTTGTCTGTGTACATGAGGCAATTGCTGCATTGTCCCAAGATGCCCAGATTCATCAGGTAGACAGGAGAAAACACTGGAAGCTGACCTTTAGACATGCCTGAATAGGTGCTTATTTATTAAGTACTAAAAACTGTTTTCCTCTAAACAAGTGAGGAAAGTTGAGTGCTGTAGTAATTTGTAACTTATTTAGTGCTTACAATGAGTTCTGAACAAGTGCTGAGATCAAAGAAACAGATGAGTGCTAAAACTAAAAAGCTGGCTAGTTGCAAGGGAAATTTTGAAGAACAGACTTTATGGCGCCAGGAATAGTTTAACCCCAGTTAAGTGGGGGGGGCTTAGGAGCTCACAAACAGTCCTGGACACAGCAAATCCGTATCTGACCTGCCACAGGAAAGGGGGGAAGCAAGCTTAGAATTTTTTTTCCAGTAAAGTGGAAATGGAGAAAGCTGGAACAGAAGTTAATTCAACGTTAAGAATCTGAGTGGGTTGGCCTTCACAAATGTTCTCTATTAGATTGAGTGAACTAATGACACTAGACTGGGAGGAGTGTCACAGATCAAATATACAGTATGGGCGGGCAACTGCAAAGCCATCAAGTATAAGAACACACAACAGTAGGGAGGGTGGATTACAGTTCCTAGCTGTAGCCACTAAATGAAAGTTTTAAACAGATCAAGGAGCAGATTCGGGAATGCTTTTAACTGTAACAGACAAAAAATGCACAGAAAAGCTCGGATAGAGCACTCACAAGCAGAAAATACAACTCTCAGTATGAAAAAGCAGTTTACAGTTAAGTAATGTTAAAACAGTATAAAACAGTACATAAATGCAGTGAAACAATAAAAACAAGCTTTATAACAGTGCAAAAGTATAATAGATCAACTATATAGCACAATTATAAGCATTTCAGAAGTGCAGTTCAATGAAATAAGTGTAAGAAATAACTTAGCCTGCTCTTGGAATCTTAAGGAATTTCCACTTATGCAATGCAATCCATAGCCTGACAATACAAGCAGAACCTTTATAAGACACGGAGTTTATATAGCAGTAAGAATGGAGGAGTTGGAAGATCAGATTACTACTCAGCCCCTGCTATTACCCAATCACTCATACTACAGAAGGTCAGGAGGCCTTGTTAATCTCAATAATAATGAAGACAATCAGCAGAAAATGGCTGCCAGAAACACAGGAAACTCAAACAAAACTAGCAGCCTAGACAACAGGCCTCTATCAAGATTATGCCACCTGATCATGGGGCAAGGCATCCCATTTAGATTACCCATGATTAACAGGGGGCTAATTGCATGCTGATGTCATGCTGTAACAATATCCCTATTGTACTGAGTAGTTCCTCATTCTGTGGCAATAGAGTTACAGGAGGTAAAGGCAATATAGTGCAGTACATGCATCACCACAGCATCACTATTATGTCAGGGAATCAGAAGGTGTTTATTGTGGTTTAAAAAAAAGGAAAATGTTATTAAATTATGATGATATAAGGAATGATTGACATGATTAAGACTATTCAAAATCCTTCTACAAGGATGAAAAGCATACCTCGCCTCACAGAATATATTTTTTTCAGGTTATTTAGCATTAACTCAGTCATGCCTGAAAAAAGTTCTTGTATCGATGCACTCCAACATGAGCTACAATTAAAGCAAAAGAAATTAGTAGCAGAAGATTTAGCCCTAAGGTGATTTTGTCAGCATTCTGCAGCAAAAGAAGAGGACAAAGAAGCATATTAATATCAGATGTCTGACTGTGCTATGATAATTAATAATTTCAGAAGCTGAGAAGTTGAGTGGTATGGACATCTTCCATTAAGTTTTGGACAAATGGAGTATGTATTCAGCATGAAGTAAACATTTTATGAACTGTTTGCCTATATGTTACAAAATGCCTATATGTTACAAAAGGTATAGTATGAATTTATGTGTGTAGCTTGGGGGGCTGTGACTGTGTTTTTAAACTTGGTTCCTATGGGTGTCATTATATCAATGCACTGTGGAGGACTTTCAAACACTGATACGGTGCTGTATGGTTTTAATGGCAGGATGGTTGAATGTCCTGAATGACTTAAATAGAAGCTTACCAGATGATTGGAGTATATACAACAGCATGCCTATAGGACTGGTTTCACTTCTGGGGAAATTTAACTTTTCCCCAAGATGCAGTGATTTCGGTTTTGATTATAATATTATAAATGACACAATGTGAGGGACCTCTTCACACTGTAAGTGCTTTATGTACTTTTTCCCTACAAAAAAAAAATAGTTAACCAGTCAGTGGCTGTCTTAGATATTGTCTTAGATATTGTAAGAAATGCAATATGTAGTTGTAATGATCGCTACTTCTTTTGCAGTTGCAGTCAATACTTAGGGAATAGAACTAGTTCAGTTTCTGTCTATTTACCTCATTGGGATTGCTACTTTTTGGTCAAGATTGACTTCCAAGGATGAGTATTTTAACTGCACACTGACGTCTGCACATTTGCGACAGAGGCAAATGAGGCAGTTTGATAGTAAAACACTCGTTTTTATGCAACATGTTTAACTTAGTTTTTGCACATATTTTAGGAAATAGACCATGATAAAAGAGATAAAAGAGATAGAATAGTATGATAAAAACACACATATAAAACTAGACTGCAAGATGTTTTGTTGAAAACACCACTGTATTTGTCAACCATACCCAACATGAGAACAACTGCAAAAGTTTGAGAGTTTGGAAAGAAGTACCTTGTATGAAAGGAAATTCAGCCAAGCAAGAAATGCTGCTGTAGAAAAGCAAAAATGTTGATCCATGTAAGTACTTCAGAAGACTTAACTCAGAGATACATGAAGATGCAGATCGGGAAATAAAAGCATTTGTGGTGAAGAAAATATTTTGTCAGAATCTATGGAAATGACAGAAAATAACCCACAAGCTGATGAGATACGAATGCCTTGGTGTGATGTCACTTCCATTCATACCGGAGAAATCATGGAATGCAGTGACAGCAAGGTTACATAAGATATTCCAGTAGCAGGAAAAGTCTGACAATCAGGAAAGTGAAGGTTTGATTATTCAGTTGCAGAGGGAAATCTATACAGTGCCAACCTTGAAGGTCCACTTAACACAACAGATGACCCAGCCACATGGCCAGAAAGAATTGATCAACATGTGAGAGACTACCTTGTAAAAAAATGGTACATGGAAAATACTTCTGACTGAATTTCCCAATAATGAGAATGGAGGACAAGTTTTAAAAGTTCATTGCAAAAGAAAACTGCCAAATGGAGAAATCATTTCTTACCCTTGTTTAATATAGTCCATGTCAGAGGCTAAGATGTTTTGCTTTTATTGTTATCTCTTTGTAAATGATCTAAAAAGTGCCCTGACTAGTACTGGATTCAACAACTGTCCCAATGTACACATTAGACTGGCAGAGTAGGAAACGTCAGAAGTCCATTTGTCCCGATCCCCTTTTCTCAGTAAAACACACTAAACCATTATGGCATCAGATTACCTTTATTGAACAATGGCTATTAATCACAAAATTAATTAATCAATCATAGAATGTATTAATCACAATAAACTACATAACTTCAACATAACAATTTAACAGAAGTGAGCGTCACCCACTCCCTTCTGTCCAACCACAAATCAAGCAGCGTTACCCAACTAGTCACTTATTCTAATTTCACCAGAAGCACTGTGACACTTCAGTACCCAACCAACCACCTTGTAAAATTCAAAACATAACACCAGAAGAGGAACAGAAGAGTGACATGATAGCCTGTCTTCTCCACCTACCAGCCTGTCACAGACTGCTATCCTTCAACTACTACAACAATTTCACCAAACTTTACAAAAACAATGCCAGGGGTACATTGAATAAATCCAAGCCCAACTCATTCAGGTGTACCCCATCTTTCATAAACCACACTAGATCCTTGTCATCAAAGTCCCAGTGATTGATAGCAAGAATATCCAAGTTCCTCAACTGGCTCAAAAGCCTGATATTAACAAAGCACCAGGCACACTTAATACCTATAAAACTGCCCGTATTCCTCAAAACCAAAAGTGGCACTATTTCAGACCACACAATACACGTCAGGAAGCTTACTACCTAAACTTGCCAAGTCCCTCAGTACCCTAAACACCAACTGCCATTTTGTAATGACCCTCAAATCATTACCTGCTAAATGGACCACTAAAATATGTGGAATCCCAGTCAGAAAATATACATCTGTAAACTTTTCCTCAAGCTGATGTCACCCAAGTCCTCTGACAATATGTGACATCCCCACTCTAGGCCAGTAAGCAAGGAGCCTGAATCCACACCACTGACACTGGAGAGGGACATTCACTTGGAACAAAAATAGATACACTCAGTATTATCAGATGCAGACCTCTCTGCATCAAGCACAATTTCCCTTAAGAGCACACGGGGTCTGGATTTCACTCTCTGTCTCTCCCCAGGTCCCCAATAAGGCTTCCCACTGGCACATCTGTAGGGTTAGTGTCCGAGCCAAGTCCTCCAGCACCCTCTCTTTGAAACCAGTGCTTCATGCCCCTGTTCCAAGTAGCTGACACACACACTCTGAGATTTAATTTTCAGACACACACACACACACACACACACACACACACACACACACACACACACACACACACACCTTAAATATTTTCTAAAAGGACCAGCCACAATGGAAAGTTTAAATATATTTAATAATAAATAATAAAAGAACATGAAAACACTAACTATTTACAGTAATCACCAGAGATTCCATCATAGGAACTATTAAAATAACACAGATGAATAGATTCACACAGATACAGAAAAACAGCACTTAACTAATCTCACTATAGTTTCATGACTAATCTAAAGAATACTATTCCATAGTTAAGTTACTGTAGCAAGGCAAGATGAAGTAGGTTAGTTATCCTTCTATGTCAGGTTTCAAAAACAGAATGCAATGAGACTTCTCAATATAATATCTAAATATTATTTATTAGATAGCTTACAGAATGACATCATATCTGGTCATCTAAATCTGTTTCCCACACTATCACCAACACTAGAAGCTGCCAGGATTTTAGTGCCTATGTGTTAACATACACACAGATAGAGCTTTAATTAGATCTGCTGTAGCTCCTGGAAGTCATAAAACAAGTTCAAACCTCTACCCCTCCTACAGAGCTACTAAACCAGGCTTCTCATAATTTGTCTCTGGCTACAATCAGGACTATAAGATACAATCTTTACGGCCTAATTTAATTTCAACTATTTTCAACTATTTTCCAAAATTAGCTGGGACTGAGCTTAACCTCTTTTCTTCCATTATCCTCTGTTACAATATATAGATTTAAGCAGTTGAAATAATGCGGGTCTATATCACATAGTCGAAGTCTTATAACTTCGAACACGTAATGTTAGAACCATTATGTTCAAAGTTACAAAACTTCGACTATGGATAAAAAAAAAACAATGGAAAACACACCCCACACACCCCGCTATTTAAATATACCAACTCCGAGATCGCACCCCATTGAACAAAATGGAAATCTCCGCTTATGGAAATTTCCATTGAAACACTCAAACATTTACAAATTTGAACTGGTGGTCTGGACCATGTGAGATTCGAACTTGTAAAAGTTTGACTACGTGATAGGAACACAAATAATGCATGTACATTTCTTTTCTTTTCTTTCCAGCAGGGCACACTATTGATATTTTAACACAATCAACTTTACAAATACATTTTTCAGCACAAGCATCTGTACAAATCAGGTTGCTATACAAGCGACATATAATTCTTTACAAAATTCCAGCTAGCTGTGCTGGCATAAGTTACACATCCATTGCCCTACTTCTCCTGGCATGGTTGGCAATACCTCATATCATCACATACCATGCCAATCTCTCCACTGATAATGCTGCAACCCCAACTTGCTTCCATCTAACCTAATCACGAACCTGCTTCGCCTCTCAATAAATGAAGGAATGACCCAATATGATCACTTTTTACCTGAAAAAAAACTTTAGTGACAACAAGCAAATAAGAATACTTATCTAATATAAGATAAAATGGCACCTGATGACCAAAGCCACACCCTCTTAATAACCTCCACTGACCTACCTTCTCTCTAAATCTGATGTCCTTCCAATACAAAATGAATGATTAGAAAATCTCTCTCTCACCAAATGCCTAAACATTGAAAAACCTTCCTTATCACACCCAAAAACTGATAGTTTGTTATTGCCCTTCCTCCCTGTGACCAAAAAACAAATGATGTAGATGCTCCCTATCTAATAGCTACAACCTTTTTGTCCACAACACTGGACACACTGACTCATCTCTATCCATCTGCAACACAATCTGCACACCCTTACCCAGCTGATCTTTCAATCTATGCAACCATATTGCCACTGACAAAGGAAATATAACCACATCCTGCCAAATCCGTTACCCCTGCAACATGTTCACCCTGAATGCTCCACAAATGTAACCCACAAAATACAATCCACTGAATCCCCTTTCAATAACCTCAAGCTCTCAACAATGACTTAAGAGCCTGCTTTGTCATTGGCCAATCCCTATCAGTCTTTGTACCAGCAGTCTGACCCCATCCTTTCAACATCCAATCTATTGCCCTTGACTTTGTCAAATGCTGCAACCCTGTTACCAATGCAGATATGCTAATGACGACCAGATCTACCTTAACTGAATGAACCACCTTCCCCTCTAATCCAAGCCTGTGCTAAGTACTACAGCAGCAGCTTCAATGACCACTCTCCCTCCAACTCAGGCATCCACAACATAAATTCATCAAATGCAGATAATGCCCCACAATACGCCTTCCTCATCAAATCCCCCCAAGACTGTCGAATGAGCCACTCTGTCACTTGAGCCCAGTCCACCACACCTCCTCTTGCAATATGACTGGTTCACCTTGTGCCTCTGGGACCAATTGATAAAACCTGTGAAACTGAAAGCGAGAAAGGCTTCCAGCAGTCACATTCCTGGAATCTGACAATTGTACAATCATAAAAGAAAAATTTATCAACAACCTCTGCAAAACTAATTTTGTGAAAACCAACAAAAGTAATTTGTATTTGCCTGTTTTCACCTATAACACCTGCACCACTGCAATATTGTCAAAATTAAAAAGCACCTTCCTATCATGCAATCGTTCCTGACACACCACTGAAGCCACCCAAAAAGGCATCAATTCCAAGAAAGCCACATTCTTCTTCTACTCATCTTCCCCATTCAGATGGTGAATGAGATGCAAACCGTTCTCCATTAAAAATTGCCCCCATCCCTATCCCCCCTGCAGCATCTCTAAAAACTGCATTTCTTCTTGAAAGACCCAGTCTACCTGCAGAAATGAAATGCCATTAAAATGATGTAAAAAGAACAACCACAACTCTAAATCCATTTGAATGAACTTGCCAACCCTCACCCAATGATGTTTGCTTCTCTACCCTTTTAACAGGAATGCTACCAACCTACAACAAGTACAACAGAGATTAATTTTCCAGAATGCAAAGTTCAAAAGCCCTAACAGCTCCATGACATCCCTAATCTGCCCCATACCCCTGTCCATTACCCACATAATCTTCCCTTTCAAACTCTCAGTATTCTCAACTGGAAGGCAAAGCAACCCCTACCATGCATCTACCAACAATTCCAAAAAACATTGCTCCTTGGCAGGGCCTTACAACTTCTGGGCTGTCAAAGAAATGCTGAGATCTTTGCACATGGCAAGGAATACTTGCATACCATCTAGTGCCCCTGCGAACCCTTCATCAACTAGAAGAAAATCATCCAGATAATGCACTGCCTTCTGAGCGCCCATCCCTTGCTACCAGATCCAATGAAGACCAATGCTAAACTTCTCAAATGTGGCACAGGCCACTGAACATCCCATTGGCATGGCCTTGTCAAAATAAAATTTCTTACCTATAACCACGATGAACAAAGGCCATTCTTCTTCCTGCACTGGGAGCAAGTGGAATGTAGATTCAATATCAACCTTTACCAACCACACATCTTTAAACCCTCTAATGATTGTCATAGCCTCATCCAATGAGGCATGCCTAACTTTTAAATCATCTTTGGAGATAAAATCATTGACCAAATTTCCTTCTGGGAAAAACAAATGGTGACTCAACCAAAATTCAACAGGAGTCCTTTTAGGGACATCTACATACCAGTGACACCTTAAAATTGACAATAAGAGGGTACTTGAAGGGACCCAATAACCTGCCCATGCTCAGCTCCTTCTCAACCAAACCTTTCAATATTTCCTCTTTCCCCCGCACAGAATGTAAATTCTTACAAAATAAATTATCCCACAAACCCCCAACTTGACCAAAAACCCCAGGGAAAACAACTTAATCAACTCTGCCACAATCTCAGAGTCTGAAAAGTTACTCAACATATGGCGCAGCACCTGCACATTAATGGACAAATGGGAAACCTGGCTTGCCCCTCTGCCCCCAAAAAGAGAAACCTCTTCACTGTCCTCAAAAATTGTCCCACCCTTCAAGCTCTTGTAGGCGTTGCAATGGGGAGGATAACAAACCTGTATCAGTCATAACAGAACCCCACTGGACCAAATTCCCCTCCTGATGGCCACATTGAGACACTGGATGCACTCCAGCACAAACTGAGCAAGTGTACAAAAATCTACATAATGCCATGTGCAACATCTCACATTGAACGCCCAACACACCCCATCCACTCAACCTTAACTTACCTCCAAGGGAAACACCCAACTATATCCATCATAGTGGTCAGCCAAATGTCAGGGCGTCTCACTTCTCAACTTAATGACTGATCATCTTCTTTCTGTTTCTGGAACTGTTGCTCATACCATATTCAAGTGTTCCCAGCATGCAACCTTTGCAGCGTGAATCATGAGGAAATAATCAAAAGTGGAAAGGCCGGTGAATTATCCTTCTCTAAACAAACCTCCATGTAGTACATGAAACCAAATCCCAAATCCATATCCAAGCTTGAAGCCGTCTGACTCTCCTCTGCCCCATTCTGCTAATGCTACCAAAAGATCCTTGTTATTTGATGCATCCGATTCCAGCAAACATTGTACCCCTTCTGCATCAGTTAATTCAAAAATAGCAATATACTCACCTTTCCAAATAATTTCTTTAACAGATGCAGGAATATGTGAGGTCAGAATGACCCCCCTGAGTAGCTGACCCAAATCCCAAAATCAGAACCCACCCCCTGCTGCAATGAGTCTACCTTAAATGAACTCAAATCCAAACTCCCCAACAATGACCCTAACCTATCACCCCAGTCATCACCTCACTCTCCACCTGCCCTAGATCAACCCTGCTACCCCAGCATTGGTTTGATATACCTGTTCTGTTCTCTTACTCCCAATACTCCTACCTTCCAAATTCATCAAATTATCACTGCCTCTATCTAATCCTGACAAACTATCATTACCTGAAAAGGCATCTGAACGTGCTCCACTGGCAGGAGCAACCACCACAACACCAACTGCCACCTTCAAATCTCATTTCCCCCTTGCCATCAGAGTGTTCTTAGATGCCAGTGCTTGCCTTTTCTTCTTTGGCATACAGGACATATCTGCCAATGAAGACTCTTCCTCTGGCAGTTCTCGAAACAACTTCTCTGCCTGAGATACGATTGCCAACCATCTCTGTTTCAGACTGTGAGATTCAACCATTTGCCAGCAAAAGAAAAACTTTAATCACTAAGGTACAATAGAAAAAAAAAACACAAACACAGCTACCTAAGAAGTGATCAACAACTGCCACCCTAACACAGATATCATACAATTATACTGGTATCTCAACTTTAACCTCTTTAACCTTCAAGCCTACTATAACCTCCCTGCCCCTGTAACTCTCAGTCAGTACAAAGCACATAAAACAATTCAATTAACCATTAGCCTGCCATCAATATAATCTGAGACAAATCCAACCAGCCATCAGGGACAAGCAGGGAATCTTACATATCAGTACTATTATATTAAAGTATTGCAAAAACAAAAATTTAAAACTAAAAGTGCCAATGTGGCTCTGTAAACTGAGTGTGAACACATAATACATTTAACTAGTCCCATCCTGTAAAGCCAATAGTGTCTAAGTCAATACACCTAAGTAACAGTGTAATAAGGGGTATAAGGGAAAAACTACATTAAAAAAAAGAAAACCTTGAAAGATTTCAGGTTAGGCTAACACTCTTTCCACCATACACAATTTGTTACAGTTTATCAGTAATCAAAACTTGCATATGAATTTACACATGGCTAAGAGGTGGAACGTATGGTATCTCTCCACCCTGTTACCTTATCTACTGTCTCATGCTAGCTTTGAAATTCCCTTCCCAATAGGCAAACAAACTGACCCGCATGACCTACCCCTTGCTCATCTATTGATTTCATTTTACTATTTATTTGTGTCCTTTTCTCTTTATGCATTTATTATTATTTTATTATTTTTTGTTAGCACAACCTACCCCACATACTTGGACCTCTAAATCCTCAGTCAGAATGGCTGAGTGAAAAAATAAAAAAAAAACACACTGAGACATTTACCCACAGCTCATAAACATTTAAAAAAGCCCTGCTAACCAAACTATAATAACAATAATGCTGATGCAGGGACATAAAAAAACAAAGCCTATACACATCCACCATTAACTCCTTGGTTCCAACAAAAATTAATCTGAGGCTTAGCTGATGAATCCAGTACCTACTGGTCATCATGGATGTCCTACTTGCAGTAGCAATCTCATGCCTAAATCTGACCTCCCCAGCCTACAACTCCTACATAAAATTGCATTAACTCCTCCTTACACTTCCCTCACTTCCTCTGTAAACACCCTTCCCATTAACCCTTCCTTGCCTGACTCACCACAACATCGTCCACTATTCACCATTCAGTACAAAACTCCTCTGTCCTTTCATCATTTCCCCACACCCTCTCTTGCCCCAAATCACAGGAAAGTCTCTAGACATATTAGATTGTTCCAAACTACATTTCATTACTATGTTGTATTTCTGTGAACTGCATAGGAGACTATGTGCTGAGCAAACTAATGACAAAGTCCAAGAAAACCTTATAAATCAAAAAAGAGAGAGATAACATCAAGTTTTTGAGAGGCTAGCTGCTGTTGCACAGTTTTTATCTGAGTGTAATCTTGCATTTCCTGGCTCTGTTGAACAATTGGGATGATCTCATTATGGCAACTTTCTTGGAATTATAGAACTATTGAACAAATTTGAACCAGTCATTCAAGATCATCTTAGACACATTTCTAATAAGGAAATGCATGATCACTACCTTGACAAACGTACTCAGAATAAAAGCATCAGTATTATGGGAGATGCAGTATGAAAGAACAACATTCATCAACTAAAGGCTGCAAAATATTTTGCTGTAATTCTTGATTGCAGTCCAGATATCAGCTGTCAGGAAAAAATGTCCATGACAATTAAATATGTCTTTGATGTTACATTACTTGATATAACAGCTGATGTGCGGAAGCATTTCTGCACATCTTTAGATGTGAAGGATTCTACTGGCAATATTTGAATAACATGCTTGTGCAGAAACTAGAAAAATTAGAGTTTGGCTTAAATAATATTGAAGTCAAAGTTATGGCAATCTATCTAACATGAAAGGAAAGAAAGGGAATCTGGTGTTGGTTCAACTTATACAAAATAATCCAAGAGCATTTTTTACACCATATGCTTGTCACAAATACAGCCTAGTACTAGGAGATACAGTATGTACTAGAACCTGTCCTGACGCACTGACATGTTTTGGCACTTCAGCATCTTTACATGCTTTTTTCAGCATCAATAAAGTGACAAGCAGTTTTCCAAAAGTAAGTGATTAGTCTTCTGTAAAGCCTCTGCGTGAAGCCGGGTGGAAATGTTGAATAAAAAGTGCAAAAAGTGTACTTTAACAAGCCAGCAATTTTTATGGTACTTTCCTAAATAGCAGAAACTTCAGAAGAAGCTCAGGTGAAAAGTAAATGCAATCCACTAGACGGAAACCGACCGTCTAAGTAATGTTTTATAGTTGAGCGAGTGAACACGATTTGAACAGGGTGAATGAAAAATGTATTATTTTAAAAACTACACTTTTTAAAACTCGTACAAACAATCTGGTTAAGCGCTTTCATCTGCCTATGCAGACGTCTTCAGAACAATTCAGTCTTGCAACATTGCTTTATTTAAAAACTTTTTGGCACCAAAGCACCATTGATTCCACTTTTAAAGTAATAATGTATCTATTTAAAAAATCTCTCCTTACTTAATAATGCTGTTATTTAAAAATATGTTATGATGTGCTCATTAAGATTCATTACATTAAACAAAAGCATTGATTTGATGTACAGTGGTATATTAATGATAAAAAGTGAATACATAAAAATACAACTGATCTAATAATGTTTACATGCCATTGCATATGTCTCATAGCAGCATAATAACAGCATAATATAGCAGCATTTTAATTTGAGATGTTTGTATTTTAAAATAAAATAAATCAGATTGTATGTTATTTTGATAAATACTTATAAAGTATTACATACATAACTTATTTGATATACATATAAAGTTAGTTAGATTAACACTTGAGTATTTTTTTTTAATTTTTTAAAATTTTTTAAAAAAATAATTGACCTTTATGTAAAGAACCATCCCTTTACAATAATTGCAGAAAAGGTTTTATGGTGACATAATCATTAATCCCTGGCTCCCTAGTGGCATCTGTCAAAATTTGCCATATACTCTCTCTTTTCCCTAATAGCACTTTATGGTTGCCCCCACAAGGTGAAATGTTCACTTGATCAATAATGGCAAACTTAAATGCATGTGTTTCCCCACATTTATTGATATGACAGAACAGTGCACTGTTCATGTCTTTAACTCTAATTCTGTATAAATGATCATAAATTTGCTTCCTAAAATGCCTTTCGGTTTTTCCTATATAAAATGCGGGACATGACATGCACTTAGCCATATAAATAACATTCTTACTATTGCAATTACCCGCTCTAAATTTAACATATGTCCTGTTCACATCATTCAACCTACATCCTTCTTTTTCTAATATCACATAACATTGTTTGCAAGACCCACACTTCTTTGTTGGTTTCCATGTATTATGTACCTCTGTATCCTTAGCCATATGTTCCAACTGTCTCTTTAAATTCATACCTGTTTTGTTAATAAAACTTGGACATTCTCCTATAATTTTTCTAACTTCTTCATCGACTACTGGTATATTCCAATGACTTCTAATAATGTTTTTGATGTATTTAACATAGGGTGAATACATTAAAACACATACTCTATTATTCATCATGTCGTCCGACAATTTCATATTATTTTTATTTGTCATGTCTTTACCCAATAAGGGTGGGCATTTTTTACCCCCTTCTCTAATAACATATGCTGCAACACCATTCAGTATGGAAGCTGGATATCCCCTGTTTGCAAACATGGCCCTAATATAGCTTATTTCATTTTTCATTATGACTGTGCTCGATGACATATGCGCTGCTCTTATACATTGTCCTTTGAATACATTTTTTAACACGTCTGGGGTGGTCACTGGTAAATTCCAGATAATCGTTAGAAAAACTATCCTTCCTATAAATTTCTGATTGGAAACCATCCTGCGCATGACTAATGAATGTATCCAAATATGCTATACCATCCCTATTTACTTTATGAGTGAATTTCAAAAAATCACTTGTGTTATTAATATATTCAATAAACAAAGTAATAGTCACCATTGGCCCATTCCATAACAAAAAAAATATCTTCCAAGAATCTGGAATAATAAGAGACATATTTGTAGTACTCACTTCCAAATAAATGGTTAGTCTCCCATTCCAGCATAACCAGGTTAGCGAAAATGGGGGCACAAGATGCCCCCATTGCCACCCTCCTTTTTTGTCTGAAATGTTCTCCTTCAAAATAAATATAATTGTGGTCCAACACCATACTCATCATGTCTGTGATCAAACTTATTCGATCCCAATTCATGTCTGAAAATTTTCTCAAACTATTACTGAAGTCTTCTAATCCCAACTCTTTAGGAATGCATGAAAATAAGTCAATGACATCTATTGTAATAAAAATTAAGTCTTTTTCCAAATATTGGGTGTTATGTGAGCCAAAAACATCTGTCGCCCTTGGGATTCCGGATACTGGCAAAGGCTCTTGCCACCCCTGTAGTGCCTTTTTTAGGCAAGGTTCAAATGACAAATTCACCACCGTAACAGGTACAAGCAAGCAAAATCTGAGGGTAATGCTACTCAATGCTAGAAGTCTAAACCTCAAAATGCACTCACTCGAGGCACTCCTTAAAATGGAGAACATTGACATCTGGGCAGTGACAGAGACCTGGTTCAAAGCTCCAGAGAGCACCCCTGCATTACCAGGCTATAATTCATACCACACCTTTCGGCCACCGAACCTGGACTGAAACACTAAAGGTGGAGGCGTGTCCATATTCATTAAGGATATTCACACCTCCAAGCTAGCTGCTCAGCATAATGCATCCAAGATTATCCAAGTTCAACTAACTCTGGGCAAAACCTCAATCCCGATTGTTGCTTGCTACAGACCCCCCACCATGCCCCAGGATTCCCACTCCTCTTTTCTTGATACACTGGAAAATATTAAGGTACAACCCAACACTCTAATAATGGGTGATTTCAACTACCCTGCCATTAACTGGGAAAACTACTCATATACCAACTCTTTTGCTCAACATTTTCTTGAAATCATCAGTTCCAACGCTTTGGATCAAATTATCCACACCCCCACCAGAGGCAGCAATATCCTATACCTGGTCATCACCAACATGGGTGACTGGTGTTCCACACCAGAGGTCAGCTCCTCATTGGTCAGATCCGATCACAAGCTAATCACCCGAGACATCCACATCCCGCTCCCACCCCCCATTAGGAAAACAACCATAAAAAATGTCTCCAAAGCCAACTTCACGCTTCTTAAAACAGAAGTGGCAAACTTCATGGCACCCATGCAGATGGACAATAGAGGTACAACTGCTGAATCCTACACAAATGCACTTTATAAGCACTTACACAAGTGCATGGATTGTGCTATCCCTAACAGAACCAAGATGCTATCCTCCAAAAAAAGGAAGCCAATCTGGTGGTCTTCTGCCATAAACAAACTCTACAACAGAAGAAAGAAACTGTTGCAAAAAAGAGTAAAATCCCACGATTGGAGGAACTCTCTGGTCAGCCTCAGTAAGAAGCTGAGATCCCTCATAAAATCATCCAAAGCTAGTTATGAAAACAAAATTTCCACTGATTCTAAAGACAACCACAAAGCATTCTATAGTTATGTCAAAAATCTCAATGGCAACACTCATATCTGCTCTGAGTTACAGCACAATGACACTAAATATACAGAACCAACTGATATTGCCAACATCCTGACAGATAGGTTCAGTGCTAACTTTACCCCCCTCTCAGCCCCTAAAGGGCCCATCTTTATACTGGAAGATTGCAAAATTCCTGTAATCACGGCTGCACAGGTAAAAACTTCACTCTCCAAAGCCAAGAACACAGCATCCATGGGACCTGACAACATCCAAGGCTGCCTTCTACATGAACTACAGAATGAACTGGCACCCCGCCTAAGTACCATGTTCAATCATAGCCTCACCTCAGGCTTTGTGCCCATTGAATGGCGCACCATGACAGTTATCCCACTCCACAAAGGGGGGGCCACAACAGACTCCGGGAACTACCGTCCCTTTAGCCTGACGAGCCTCGTCTGCAATGCCATGGAACGTATCATCATGGAACTCATAAACAAAGACATTGGAGATCTCCAAACCCTGGACCCCACACAGTTTGGGTTTGTAAAAGGCAGATCATGTCTCCTAAACCTGATAGACTTCTTTGAAGTAGTTACCAAAGCCATAGATGAGGGTAAGGTGGTTCACACAGCCTATCTAGATCTCGCCAAGGCGTTCAACACCATCGTCCACTCTGGAATTATAGATAAACTCACTAAACTAGGTATAAATCCCTATGTCACAAGATGGGTTGCCAACTGGCTTACTGAAGGAACCCACACTGTGAAAGTAGCAGACTCCAAATCAGACTTCAGACCAGTGACAAGTGGAGTACCACAGGGTTCAGTCCTGGGTCCTCTCCTGTTTGGTATCTACTTCTCTGAAGTACAGGCTAACACAGAAGGTCTTTGGCTAACTAAATTTGCAGATGACTGCAAACTAGGAGCCATAATTGAAACTCCTAATGATGTGGACATCCTACAAAAGGGCCTCACTGAGGCAGATGCCTGGTGTCAAAGACATGGTCTCAAGCTCAATGAGAAAAAGTGCATTGTCATCCCCTTTGGTAAAAATTCTGTACCCATGAACTACCACATAGGTGGTAGTCTACTTAACACCGAAAATGTGATAAGAGACCTTGGGACACAGGTGGACAGTAGTCTCTGGTTTGATAATCACATTGCCAAATTGGTCAGGAAATCCTTCTACTTGGCACACCTCATCACAAAAGGTTTCTCATCCAGAAAAAAAGAAGTCATTGTTCCCCTCTACTCATCACTCATTAGACCCATTATAGAGTACAATGCCCCTTTTGGCATGTACCTCACAAGACATCTACAACAACTGGAAAGGCTGCAAAAATACCTCACAAAGAGGATTACTGGCCTCAAACAGATGCCTTACGCAGACTGTCTCAAAAAACTCCAGCTTTACTCCGTCGCATATCACCTACTCAGAGGCAATCTCTGTCTAACATACAAAGCTATGTCAAACCCAGAGCTGTTGGACATGCTCCACTTAAAGAAATCCCAATCCCTCTGAGCTACATGCTCTAGGGACCTAAACCTTGACACCACAATAAACAGAACATGCTGGAGGGATAGATTCCTGTCCCAGAGACTTCCCATACTCTGGAACAGACTACCTATCTATGTCAAACAGAGCACCTCATTAGCACTCTTCAAGAAAAATCTTGATGATTTGTTGGGTAATAGGAAATTCACCCCGGGGATCACTTCTGTGGTTCTGCTTGACAGGGGCACAGGAAAATAATTTTCTTGGGTGGCGAAAGCCAGGGTACATTTTTGGCTAGGCTTGTATAGGCCCTAGAGCCAATAGCCTAGTACCTACCTGTGAACCTATGAACCATATGTGTTATGTTGGCATATATAGGCTTAACTCATCTATCAATAACTACCTCTATTTGGTAGGTTTTTGACTTACTGCCTGAAACTATAGGATGGAATGGAGGATGCAGTATGTTTTTGTGAACTTTGGTGATACCCACGATCGTCACCAAAATAGGATAATCTACCTTTAAAAAATTATATTTCTCTGTAGTAATCCTATTTTCCAATAGGTATTCCTCTAAAGCTAAATCAATCTTTCTATATCCTATGTTAATTTTATTAATATAAATAGTTTCATAATTTCCCAATTCAAGCAATACATTATAAATCTCATTAACACAGTCCATAGTGTTGAACAAAGCTACACCTCCCCCTTTGTCCGGCTTCATGACTCGAATATCTCTATTGGTAATCAATTCTTCCAAGCAGTTTCTTTCACTAGCCTGTAAATTATCCTTTGTTGTCTTTTTTTTGCTTTGTCTATTAAATTTATATACATCTTGGCAAACTATTTTTTCAAAACTGGTTACCTTAACATGGGCCAGTGGTATAAACGTACTTCTCTTTTTTAATATATTTTGATCACTAGGCCTAGTGTGCTCTATGTTGTGTTTAAAAAATAAGGCTAAATTCAATTTTCGACAATATAATTTTATCTCTGTAATAGTGTCTACTAGGTGTAATTTTATTGTAGGAATATATTTCATTCCTTTGGAAAAAAGGGTATAGTGTTCCTGCTCAATGTTAAAGTTGGTATAATTGTAAACTTTTAAATCATTAAAATTACTCATAATATTCTCTGTGGCACCACATTCGCCTTCCGCTATTACATTTATTGTATGGTTTATAACATCAACTGATGTTGACTGTCCATCTTCTAATAATAACATCCCTGATATTTCTGCCTCTGTTCCTGATATTGCTCCTGTCTGTTCCACTGACTGTAATTCTTTTTTGGAGCTGGGAAATGTCTGCCCCATTGAAAATTTGTCCCCTTTTCCTTATATATTCCTTCACCCCTGTTTGTCATGTCTATCATCTTCCTTGTGTTCACGCTTCCATATATAAGCACATTTCTAATAAGGAAATGCATGATCACTACCTTGACAAACGTACTCAGAATAAAAGCATCGGTATTATGGGAGATGCAGTATGAAAGAACAACATTCATCAACTAAAGGCTGCAAAATATTTTGCTGCAATTATTAATTGAAGTCCAGATATCAGCCGTCAGGAAAAAATGTCCATGACAATTAAATATGTCTTTGATGTTACATTACTTGATATAACAGCTGGTGTGCGGAAGCATTTTTGCACATCTTTAGATGTGAAGGGTTCTACTGGCAATATTTGAATAACATGCTTGTGCAGAAACTAGAAAAATTAGAGTTTGACTTCAATAATATTGAAGTCAAAGTTATGGCAATCTATCTAACATGAAAGGAAAGAAAGGGAATCTGGTGTTGGTTCAACTTATACAAAATAATCCAAGAGCATTTTTACACCATATGCTTGTCACAAATACAGCCTAGTACTAGGAGATACAGTATGTACTAGAACCTGTCCTGACGCACTGACATGTTTTGGCACTTCAGCATCTTTACATGCTTTTTTCAGCATCAATAAAGTGACAAGCAGTTTTCCAAAAGTGAGCGATTAGTCTTCTGTAAAGCCTCTGCGTGAAGTCGGGTGGAAATGTTGAATAAAAAGTGCAAAGAGTGTACTTTAACAAGCCAGCAATTTTTATGGTACTTTCCTAAATAGCAGAAACTTCAGGAGGTGCTCAGGTGAAAAGTAAAACAGAATCACTAGCTAATCAAATGAAGGATTATGGGCAGTATTCACAGTCCGGGGCTTCACATTTTCATAATGTTGATCCTCCACTAAGAGCAGCACTACATGGATATGCAAATCCCAGAATGTGAGCATGCCCTGTATCGCAAAAGCGTAACATGTTTAATACATAGACAATAGGGGGACAGCTACTATGCCATTAAGGGGCTTTACAAACATTTGTATGGGTTCAATTCATAGACATAAAACTATAATGAGCTCATTTGCATACAAAAGTGCATAGACTGCCCTAAACTTACACCAGTAAGCAGCAGTTTCAGGGAGAATGTGATGGAAAATTACTTGGTGCTTCTATATACCTGGACATTATTACTGAAGGGATTGCTAGGATAAATGTTTCATTTTCCTGCTTGTGCATACGTGGACATATTAATGAAGCGGTTGCTTGTGGAAATGTTTTATTTTAGTGCTTGTGCATGCCTGGATATAATAATGAATGGGTTGCTTAGGTCAATGTTTCTTTTTAGTGCTTGTGCATACCTGGACATATTACTGAAGGGTTCATTTAGGTGAATGTTTTCATTTCAGTGCCTGTGCATATCTGGGCATATTACTGAAGGGGTCATTTGGGTGAATGTTTCATTTTAGTGCTTGTGCATACCTGGACATATTTACTGAAGGGGTGGCTTGGGTGAATGTTTCATTTTGGTGCTTGTGCATACTAAGACATGTTACTGCAGGGGTTGTTTCTGGAAATGCTTCATTTTGGTGGGTGTGTATACTAGGGCATGTTACTGAAGAGGCCACTTGGGTGAATGCTTCATTTTGGTGCTTGTACATACTAAAAAGTTACTGAAGGGGCCACTTGGGGAAATAATTAATTTGTTTTCAAGGGAAGTGTTTGTGTATTCTTCGTCAGGCTGCTAAATGATCGCTGGGCAAAATAATTTACTCATCATTTTAGTACTTGTGCATACTTAATACAAGTTAATGAAGGGATTGCTAGATGAAATGATTCATGTTTGTATCAGTGTAGTGCTTATGCATACTTAGACAAACATTTAAAAGAATAGCTGAAGGCAAGTTTGTAGATTGCAACTCCAGTATCAACGGCAAAGCACAGCATTTAACTATGGATGTGCATACTGTGCAGTTGTCAAAATTGCAAAACCACATTCAGGGACATGAATTTGTGAAGACTGTACATTTAGCAGATTTAGATGAAGAAATGGAAGTGATGATACCAATTCTTCAATCTTCATATTTCAGACAGGGTTTAAACACCCGATTTTTTTTTTTTTTTTGCTGTGAATGACAGAGGTACTGGATTTCCTACTTTTCTCATTCCTCTTGCATTTTTTATAGTGCTACTCACAGTGGCATTAGAAGAAAATATTTTCATGCTCCAAGATACTCAGGCTTGCATTACAATGTGTAAAATATTATGAAGCAAAAAACAACTCCACTTCAGCATGTTAAAAGACCTAGAGAAAAAAAGCTAGAACATCTTAATATTAGCTATACAATATGATAAAACAAGACATTTTTTGTCAACAACATCTGTAAAGACGCTGCAGAAGACAAAATCAGAACATTTCAGTGACAGTTTCAAAACCTTTACATAACATAAAAATCGACATTGCAGAAGACAAAATAAGAACATTTCAGTGACAGTTTCCAAACCTTTACATAACATAAAAACAACAAAAACTTTCTAAAATTATGCTCTAGTGAAACAGCAAAATTTAATAACATATTCCTGAAACTTTTTATCCACAATGCATGATGCGGCAGACACCTGAAATATTGAAAAGCTTTACAGAATAGAAACAATTCCTTATCCACAGACTGTGATGAGACAAAAACAAAAAATAAATAACATTTGCAGATTATACAGAAAGACTGCATGTAAGTAAGTACAGGTTTAACATGTTTTATCTCAAAAAGTAACCTAACTAATAATGATGTATAAGCTTTGTACTTAGGAGTAAAATATCATATATTGACATGTAATAATACCATATATTCCTGCTTTTTTTATCCACAGAATATCAGGATGCAGAAATCTGAAACATTGACAACATTTGTAAAGTTTTGTAGGCCGTAAAAGAAAAGATTCCACATAAGTAAGTAGTTTTGTTTTAATACGTTTATTCATCAAAATGCAAGCCAGAAACATTATTTTGCTTTTAATAGTATAATATATGGTCTCAATGTCTATTCTAAGTCCAGTAAACTTGTGGGGAGGGGTGGCATGAGGAAGGTAGTGGCAAATGGTAAGGGTGTGGCTAGGTGAAGAGGAGTGTGGCTTGACTCCCCCCCTCAAAAAAAGTGTCCCAAATTGGGCTTGGCAGTTGCTAATGCTGGCCGTGTCTGTATTTTCTTATTCTTGTAAGTTCAGCTTTATTGTTTATTTATTTATTTTATTTTATGTTACATTTGTTGACCGGGCTAGTCTAGCTGGATATATGTCCATTTTCAGTAGAGGCCCGGGGAGAAAAGCTCCAAACATGAATATTGAGACAGTTAACAATACATAGAACCATTAAGAATAAATACAGAGGTAGCAATGGTCTAGTGAACAGTTATAATAATACATTTGTATACTAAACAGTATTAGTAGAAATTAACTAAACAATTCTATAAAAAACTAAACTAAAAACAATTCTACAAATCACACTAGAAGGTATGAGCAAGTCATAGTTATAGGAAAGAATATATATGTCATTGTGTTATTCAAGAGGAAGAGTAGTGATATGATTTGGAAGTACAGGTTAAAGGAGAAGGGATAGGGTTAAGAATAGAAGGGGAAAAAGAAGTCAGTCTGGGTTAGTGCATGGACAAATCCAATGAGCTTTCAGATGTTCTTTAAGATGTTTTTTAAAAAGAGAAGTAGAAGCAAGGGTAGATAATTCAGCAGGAAGCTGATTCCAGAATTTTCCTGCAGTATTTGAGAAAAGTGAATCCCCGGCTTTGTTGTTGGCTTTATTTGAGGAAACTAGAAGCTTGTTAGCAGAGCGTAGTGTAGCTAGATTAGTGTAAGGTGTAATTAGATGAGTGAGGATAGGGGTGTTAGTAGGGTGGTACAGGGTCTTGTGCGTAATAAGTAATTGTTGAAAGAGTATTTGTTTTTTCAGTTCTAGCCATCCAAGTTGTTTGAGGTTAAGGCAGTGGTGAGTTTTAAAGGGGGAACATGTGATGAATCTAGCTATACTATTATAACAGGTGGAGAGTTTGGAGAAGTTGTTTTTGGATAGGTTGGTATATATAACAGAGGCATAGAAGAGGGTAGAAATAAGGTGGGTTTGGGCAATTGCTTTCCTTGCAGAAGGGGTAAGGAAGGGTTTTATTCTATAGAAGGTGCCAAGTTTTCTGTTAACAGACTTTATAGTAAAGTTTATGTGTTCATCGTAGTTGAGATGATTATCAGTAGTTACACCTAGTAGGCGGGTTGTAGTCTCTGGGTTGATGTTGGTACCATTGTTAGAGGTTAAAGAGAAGAAAAGAATGGGTGATTTATGAGTAGGAGTAAAAAGCAGTAGTTTTCTTTTTTTGGGATTAAAGAGGAGGCAGTGTTGCATAAACCAGTTTTCAACATTCTGAAAAACAATTTGGATGAGGGAATGGAGAGAGGATATATTCTTGGCTGTGCAGATTAAAGTGGAGTCATCAGCATATTGAATGCAGGTGGCTTGAGGTAAGTTCATGTGTAAGTTATTAATAAATAAGGAGGAGTAGGGGACCTAGGATAGAGCCATGGGGTACTCCAATATTTACTGGAAGTAGTGAAGATAGATTGTTATGCCAAAGTACTGCTTGCTGTCTATTTTCCAGATAAGACCTAAACCATTGTATGGCTTGAGGATCGAGAGAGTGAGCCTTTAGTTTGTTTAATAGTAGGTTATGGTTAACCATGTCAAAGGCTTTTGACAGGTCAATGAATAGAGCAGAGGAAAAAGAGTTATTGTTACGATTTTTATATATAGTGTCGGTAAAGGATAAAAGGGCAGTAGATGTGCTATGGAATGGCCTGAAGCCATGTTGGCAGTTTGCCAGTAGGTTATTTTGTAGTAAGTGGTTAAGCAGTTGTTTGTGAATACATTTTTCCATTATCTTAGCTAATGGGGAGAGTAGAGCAATAGGGCGAAAGTTAGAGAGCTCAGTAGATGGTCCTCCTTTATGTAGAGGGATGATATGGGATATTTTCCATAAAGCAGGGATTTTGCCCTCAGAGATAGTTCTGTTAATAAGGATTGAGATGGGATAGTCTATGGCTTTTGCGGCAATTTGTAGGTATTCAGATGGGAGATGGTCAGCAGAAGGGGTACAAGGTTTCAATTTTTGAAGAAGCTTACAGATGACAGAAGTAGATACAGGTTGTATTTGAAAGGTGGGTAGAGAAGTATTGCAGTTATTAGGTAGGGTAGCAGTGGGGGCTGGTAAAGAATTGGCTAGGGTTTGAATGGCATCTGTGAAATAGTTATTAAAGGCATCGGGGATTAGGTTGGAGTTGCTATTGTTGAAACCGGTTGGGTCAGGAGTAGTAGTGTGACCTGGCTGAAGAAGTTTGTTTATCCCAGACCAGAATTTTTGTGGAGTTTGTTGATTGGTTTTTTGAAGGTGTAGGAAGAAATCTTTTTTGTCTCTAAGAATATCCTTTTTGGTGGTATTTCTTAGTTGTTTAAATTGGAGGTGGGTTGTTGTACATTTGGTAGATCTCCATTTGGCCCAGATTTTATTTCTGAGGAGTATCTTTTGCCTAGTTTGTTTTGTGAGCCAAGGGGCAGATTTGTTTTTTATTCTAGTGGAGCGGTAAGGTGCATGGGAGTCTAGGATTTGAAGAAAGTTTGTATTAAAATAGGTGACAGCTTTGTCTAGTTCTAGATAGGTTAGTGGTGACCAGTCACATGCTTGCAATTCGGTTAAGAAGCTGTCTGGATTAAAGAATTTTTTTAAGCGGGAGGTTTTGAGATTATGAGTAGTTGCAATATGGACTTTTTGTCTAATAATGTAGGTAAGTACGTGGTCACTGATATCGTCTGGAAGGGTTCCTGGAGTATAAGATTCAGGGTGTCTATTGATAAGAATCCAGTCCAGAGTACTTTCCTTGTTACTAGGTTTATGGATTCTTGTAGGAGTTGTTATTAATTGTGAGAATCCGAAGAGGTTTATGTGGTTGGTAGGGTTTAGAGAACTACAAGTGGACCAGTCTATGTTAACGCCACCAAGTACAATGGTCTTCTGCAGTAGTTGGGTAGAGAGGTGACTCAGCAGGTTCTCTAGAGAATGCGTGTTATTACCTGGAGGTAGATACATGCAGATTATATAGATAGATTTGGAGTTATTGATTTGGAGTTTGATAGCTAGGGTTTCAGATTTAAAGTCTAATGATGGAAGCACGTTAACAGGGGAAATTTGGAGATTAGATTTATAGAGAATGGCTAACCCCCCACCTTTTTTTATTTTACAGTCATTTCTGAGGATGTTATAGCCAGGAGGGCTAATTTCCTGGTATAGAGTAGATGGTTTTAGCCAAGTTTCTGTAAGACATAGAATGTCAAATGAATGGATATCTAGGAGTGCATGCAGGTGGGAGATTTTATTGTTAATACTTCTAATGTTAAGGTGAGCTATCAGAAGGGAGTTAGATGGATTTGTAATTGTAGAAAGTATAGGTACTGTAAAATTGGTGGGGTTAGTGGGGGAGTCAGTAAAGGGGCCAGGGTTTGGATGAATGTCACCGTCTAAGAGGGGGTGTTGCTGGGGGTATAGTAGAGATTTTAGGAGTTTATAGAGGTTATTAAAAGTTTTTTTGGTAGAGAAGTAAATAATGTGGGTTGTTCTGTGGAATTTTGGTAATATATAGTTAGAGAAACAGGTTATTTTACTATGGTTAATGAAAAAGGTGAAAGAAGATGGTAAAGTCTGTTGGCTGCAATGGTTTTGTTCAGATAGAGAAAGATGTTCGTAGGAGGTAAGTGAGTAAGGTATGGTAAGAAAGGCTAGTGTGGTAGTTAGAATTAAAAAAATGGTGAATATAGTTTTATTAGATGGGGCCATAGTACTAGGATTTAAGTAGGGAGTATATAGTGTTAGATGGTGAAGTAGTAATGAAAGGAGAGTGTATGAAGAGGCTTAGCAGGTTATAAGTTAAGTAGGTGAGGAAGTACCACGGGCTTAGATAGGAGGTAGAGTAGAGTAAGGTTGGGAAGTAGAGGGAGTGGTTAGAAAGATAGTTTAGTAGTACTAATTAGGAGAGAGAGTTAAGGGTGTGGTTTGGTGATGATGAGGATTATGATAGGAAGAGATGGGATGAGGGAGTGGTCAGTGAAGTATAAGTTTAGGACCACTGGGGGTGGGTGGCATTTGGGGGTAGGGTAGGGGAGCGGAGTGAGCCCGTAGGGCGAACGGAGCGGGTTGAAACAGAGATTGGAGCAGCTAGAGGAGAAACAATCAGCAGAACTGAATATTGAAGGTAAGTTAATTATGTATAGGGTAAGAAGAAGCAGAGAAAAGGTAGTAGTCTGTTAAAAAACAAGCAGGTATAGCAAGTTAGGGTAAAGTGTGAAGTGTAGAGTAATTTAAGGTAAAAGAAGTGTAGAATAAAAAAGCAGAATAGCAAAAGGAAAGCAGAAGAAATATCGGATGGGTTAGAGGTGCCACCTATAGGGCAAAGCTAGTATTACAAGCAGCTACAGAAAAGGGGGGTAGGCTGTAGCCGAATATGGAAGGAGACAAGTTAGAGAGAGGAGGACTAAAAGGAGGTGCAGGAGTAAGGTCAACAAAGGTAGCTAGCTGAGGGGGGGGGGGGGCTGCTGGCTGACCGGGCTCAGAGCGTGCTTTAGAACCCCTAGATCAACAGTGAACGGTAGTATGCAATACAGGCAGGACATAGAACATACTTTCTTATTTTCTTGAGAGAGGGAGCAGGTAGGAGAGGCAGTGAGATGAAACCACGGGTCCTTTGATGGTAGGTATGTAGCTCTCAAATTATAGGCTGGATCAATACAGTGAAGAGCAGGGTACTTGTGGGAGGGAGAGAGACAGACAACAGTAGTGGTGAGCAGCAAGAACTAGCATAGACAACAGTAAAATAGGACAATAGTTGTAAAAAAAACTGTTAGACAATATACATTCACATGTTAATACTAGCAGCTGTCAGTATCATAAGAGCCCATATCTTCTGATATATTAATTTAATCTAAAGGTTATACTCTATAGGCTAAGTAGAACAAACATATAGCAAATTAGATTAAAGACGTAGTCACATCTAAAAGCATATAAAAAAAAAATTAGAGACAGTACAGCCAAAACAGGAATAATGCAGATAAAGATAACAGCAATTCTATGTATAATCACTTGGTGAGAGTTAGTGCCAGCGGTAGGCTGGCTCATAGTCTACACTAGGTTTTGGAAGGAGGAGGCACAACCTAAGGGATTAATAGCCTATGGAGACCTTTTTAACAGTTCAAATTAAAATCAACAGAGACTAATACGGACAAATAAGTGTTTTTACCCACTAAAATATTGCCCTAAATGTAGTCTTTATATTTCAAAGTTACCCACTAAAATATTACCCTAAATGTAGTCTTAGTGTTCCACAGTCGCAATTTCTAGTTCACAAATGGGATAATCAGATGGTTAGTAGGATTCCATTCATCCTTATGCAAATAGATGAAGCGTATCCCCCTATGGACCTGTGACTTCAGCCCTTACCTCGCAACTCTCCCTGATTTTTGGGGATGTCCCTGATTTTGACTTAAGTTTTAGCTCATTCCTTCTTCACCCCTCCTAAAAGTGATGACTTTAAGAGGAAAGGTTGTGAATTATACTTAGTAAATAATGATAATAGTTGGAGTTACAGACTTCTTTTACTTCAGAAAATGTATATTAATTTACATTCTCTTATTCTGTCAATATCTCAAGTTAATACTAGCAATATTTTAAAAGTGTCATTGATTGTCCCTGATTATTCTTGGAACTCCCTGATTCTGGTGAGATTTGTCCCTGACTGGTTGAGAGATATGCTTCAACCTAAATGAGGTCATCAAAGTGTAAACATTGTTGTCAGGTCTACTTCATTGTAAGTTGGATGCTGTAGATTTTGTTCATCGTTGTTGTCTATCATCCTTTTCACTAGTAATCTCTCTTTAAGATCATGGTGTCATAATCCTAGGGTACACCAGTATATTCCATTCCCCATTATAACCACATTTTTCATTTTTCTTATTTAGCAGCATTGTATATTCATTATATATTTTCCTGATCTGTGATGTTGTTGCACTCTAGCTCCAATAATCTGACCTAAGGTCCTGTAACAGTACTTTGTTTAGGTACTGCAAATGATTGCTAAGCATTCACCTGCATTTTCGTACATATATCTTAATTTTGAAACAAACACCTACTGTAAAGTGCCTTGGTGCCTCTTCATTTTCCTTCTGAGTTTCATAGTCTTTCTCAGAAATGAGCAATGCTTCATTTTTCTGTGTAAAACCACTATCCACTATTAACTTGTCTATCCATGGTATGTGTTTCCTAAGTTTGTTTTCAGTGCCCCCTGTTGTACTTGCAACCCCATTTCACATATCCAAGTAGTAGTATCAGTAAAACCAAACATACAAACCTCTCTGCTGTACTTCTCTCTACTGGCACTGCCAATCTGCCTCCATAATCTCTATGGATTATTTTAGTGCAATGATCTCCAGTGGTTCACTTAAGGATTACTTCACAGTAAGAGTTGATTACATAATGTGATACATACTCCAAAACGTGTAGCTGCAGACCTGGAAGCCTCTTGCTTTCTGGTGATGCAATACTTAGTTCTGAACCAGTATCTAGAATGCACAGCATTATTGATCCACAAGCTGAAGCTGTAAAAACAGAACATATGAATGCTCACAGTGTTTGCAATAATATATCACTTCTGCATGTATTCATATATATCACTATAACCTGAACAGCTTAGCTGTAATGGAGACTTGTTTGAGGCTGCATATAGTAGTAGTTAATACCACTCATCAAGCTGCAATATATTTGGGTAGACCCAGAAGTGCCAAGAGTGGTCAAGGGGTCACTGATCTACAAACAGAAAACCCAGACAAGACAAGACCATGCCATCTATCTAGCGCCTGTTCTCTTCTGATAAATAACTACATAAGCTTTTCTCTAACACAGGTCTGTAAACAACCAGATTCTCCAAGTGATGTATTTAAGGAATCCCCCCAAGAATAACTTCCAATATTAAAAGGGAACATGTGACCTTGAGAGACCAACATGGGCTAGAGAACATCCAAGGACATTTACCTCATCTTGCCATGTAGATATTTCATTTATCACAATTAATTGAGCTCCACATTTTCTGGTAAGCACAGCCTACTGACCTACACCTGACAATACCACAATGGCTAGCATACAGCAAGACACTGTCAGTGACCATAGATAAGATGTCGCTGTTTGACATCAAAGTAGGCTCGAGAAATAACACTGTTATTCCTTTTCTAGTAAAATGAGGGAATTTAGTGTCATCAGTCTCAGCAATGCACTCAGCTTTGTTAACCTAAATCCTGTGGCATCCCTTCCCTGAGATTTGTCAGTAGAAGTCTTCATCTTCATTGCCTGTAAGTCTTTTTTTGGCCATCCTTATCACGCCATCCAGCCTGTTCCAGTTCTCTCCTGACTCGTTCATTCCCCCATACTGGTTGATCATATCAGCTACAGAAATGGGCTGCGCCAAGTTGTAGTAGGAAACCATCTTAGATGTATTAGATGTTCTCTAAGTGTCTTTCCACCCCTTTTGTGTATCAACTACAGCTCCAGGCTGCAGCATACAATGGCTTCAGAGTTGGCACCACTTCCTAGCTCATGCAGTAGGCAATCATCACAAGCAGTTTTAACCATCTCACAGGTAGCTGATATTCCTGCTCCATCCTACAGTCTCCATCAGAGCATCTCATGATGACACGTTCACACAAAACACATACATTGTATTCCTGTTTCCATCCCCAACCTCAGCATGTGTAAGCCAACATTGTTCACCCTTTGCCATCCCTAATTCCTGTCTGCATCAACATCTAGGCCACTTGTGAAAGCTGGGTCATCTGGGGTGTAGTCAAGATTTTAACACTATATACACCATGGAGACAGACATCTGTCAAATACTTAATGACCTGGATCCCATCTGACAGCTGCATGTCAAGGTCTGCTCTTTATACATTCATAGATTCATAGGTAAGTACTGTGCTAGCTGACCTTGAGGACCATTTTAAGCCTAGCCAAGTTCTTTTTGTTCTTGAATTAACCTATCCCATTTGATTAGAGATTGGCCTTAACCATCCCATCATAAATAATTATATATTACCCTTAATGTGAATAATTGAGATCATACCATAGATAATTTCAGGGGACCTATGCATGGGATAAAGCATATCAGAGCAGCCTCTTTCTAGTGGAGATTGGAAACACATGGCAGAGGGGGCATCAATAGTTTCATGATGTCTTTTAACTCAAACTGAGACTCCCAGATAGAGCAACATACCATCTCTTCTTCCTTAAAAATGTCCAGACTTGGAGCAGGTGGTAAACAAATTGTCCCAGTCATGACAAGCATTAGAAGTATAGTGCTGCACAGATCAAATGTCAGGGAGAGCATAAGAGAAATCTTACAATGGGTGATTTCATGAGCTTTAACTATTTTCATGCCTTGGAAACCTGGTCACAGTTATTAAAACTCTAAACATATATGAAAAAAATTAAAAATTGTGGAAAAGCAAAAATGTAGCATTCTCTGACAGAACAAACATTAAATGAACAGAATATAAGGACTACAAAGACAACAACAGAAGCCTATCAATTTTAGAGGTGCTGGTTTGCACCAGAAATAGTACTCATACAGTCCCAAAAGTAGAGTGCCAAAGGAGATACAATATCTAAAATAAAACGATAAATTATGAAATAATATAAAAAACATTTGTTGCACAATTACTCAATAAGAACTTTTGTACATGCAATTACTTCTTCAGTCTATCAAATGAGCACCACCTTTAAAAAACGTGCACACACACACACACACACACACACACACACACACACACACACACACACACACACACACACACACACACATGCACACACAAATATGCATTTGTGATAGGTGTGTGTGTGTGTGTGTGTGTGTATGTGTAATTAATACATATACATATCTATATCTGTTTATACATACATACATATATATATATATATATATATATATATATATATATATATATATGGTTTCATATGAAACCATCGAATGAACAGTTTGTCGAGTGTCATACCATCGAGACTACAACATCGTAAACTCAAACCAACGAAAACTGAAATCAGCGAAATTCATATCATCGAGATCAGCGTATACAAGTATGTACACTATTGGACTTCCCTATATTTTTGCTACACAGTATATATATTCCTATACTTCTTACTATGGTTACATTTCCGGTGCAGTTAAGTATTTAAATGATTTTTCTCAATGTAAAGAATGACATCATATCAGATTAAAATGGCGAACAGTATTGCTGAGATAGTTGCAGGCTATTGCTGGGCTAATCAAGGTGTGGTATGAAACATTTGTAAATGTGTATACAAAAAACTGACAGTGTGTTGTAAAACTATTTACTTCAGTTGAATGTGCTACCCTGCTCTGCAGTATTATGTAGGTATTGTACAGTTTTATGTTACTTGGAATGAGATTAAATCATTGAAGTGTTGTAATACACTTAAAGTATTGAGATGTTACGGTGGCAACATTGAACTTGTAAAATAGAGGACAATTAAGTGTAAAAGTGATAATTGTTTTGTGACTATATTTGACTATCACAGCGTGTTGTGCATTTTCGTATTAGATACTTTGATGTATTAACATGCACGTACTTTTTAGAGTTTTGCTTTCAGTGTGTACTGTGTTGCACTTCCATTCGACGATTGGCAATTCGCTGATTTCAGTTTTCGTTGGTTTGAGTTTACGATGTTGTAGTCTCGATGGTATGACACTCGACGAACTGTTCATTCGATGGTTTCATATGAAACCATATATATATATATATATATATATATATATATATATATATATATAGGTGTACTTCAAATGATCTAAACAACATACTATTGACAGTCAAAATCTCTAAACTGCAAAGTAACTAAACTGCAAAATATCTAAACTATGCTATCCTTTGGATTCAATAAACTTCATGTAGGCTCTGGGCAAAGCCAACAAAGAGTTTACATGTTTGTGAGGCAGTGCATGGCGAGCAGTAGCGCACAATGCATATTAATTATGTGCAGCCTGACTAAGCCAGGTTTCATGGCAGGCAGCAGTGTTGCTGGCCAGGAAACTGTGTAAGTGAATGCAGATATCAATTCTGTGTAAGCCAGTGCAGCTACAGTCTGCAAATTTGCACTGAATGCTACAATAATCACCAGAACTTCACAGCTAGCTGTCACTGTGTTAGTGCAACACATCTCCACAGAGGCCGAAATAATGAGAGGACAAATAACCCGAAATAGGGGCATATTTGAAAGAGATGTTGCATAGAAATGTATTAGAATGAAACTCTTTCAACTTCTTAGAGCAAGAAATCTGGACAAAGCCATAAATAATATGGGGACAAAGGGTCAAAACTTTGGATAGATTTTTAATATTGGTCTTCCAAACTTAGAAAGCTGAAGGAATAATAGGTTGTACAGTACCATGAACTAACTGAAGAGCAAAAAGTTTGAAACTCAAATGTCTGTCATCAGTTGGTGACTTCAATCTACAATGACATACTAATGATTTGCCAGAAAACCAATGTTTTAACAAAAAAGATCAGAAATATGAGATAAAAAGTGGACAGTTATACTCAAATCAGGACAGTTGAGAGATATGACCTCAAATGTATGTAAAATTGGCTAACATCAGTCCTGAAATCATCCCAGTGATATGGCAGAAAGCCACAAATTTGATAAGGAAAACACCCTGGGCATTCTGGGAATATCTGGACAATTGAGATTTATGAATGTGACGTATATGGTCCAAACACAATACAGGACAGTGTACCTACAGTACAGCATATTGTGACATCCCATTCCTTGGACTGTGTATCGAAGCTGTGTAAATGACCTGTAATGGAACATGGATTGCCATGTTAAAT
Source organism: Protopterus annectens (assembly GCF_019279795.1). NCBI lineage: Eukaryota > Metazoa > Chordata > Ceratodontiformes > Protopteridae > Protopterus > Protopterus annectens. The sequence goes on from NC_056751.1 coordinate 221,868,757, forward strand.
GAACACTCAGGGGAAGTGTGTGTATTGAATAGGGACACACACACATAAATTGTAGGAATGAACACAGGGAAAGATGACAGGTGAAACTACCTAATGTATAGCAGAGGAGGGCATGTTAAAGGAAGATGGTTGTAACAGCAACACCAATCACATATCTATATGGTACAGTAGGAACTGTACAGTGAAAATGTGTTTTATGTTACTGTCCATAAGGTGACATAACAATTGGGAGGAATTCTGTGTGAGATAAGCATCCTTACATGAATAATACAGAAGATATTTATCAGGCATTTGACATACAATTGGGGTAGGGTGCATATTGCAAAGTTGTGCAAACTGATATGCCTGAATATGAGGGCACTGTCAGCAGAGGTCTCCAGCAAGGTGGGTATAGGTAAAGGCTGATGGAAAACATTACAAGAACCAGCCATAATCATGGACAATATCAGAATAATACCACCAGTAACCCCATGCCTCTGACATAACATATGTGATTTACAGTGATAAGAGAGGAGTCTGCACACACACACACACACACACACACACACACACACACACACACTTTAACAACTATTATGGTACATACACAGTCTATGAAGGTACCCACGAACACTGTCCTGGCATCTATATCATGTTATCGAAATCTTACTACATCGAATGACTAAAGGTCGACCTCTAGTGATCAATGTAGTAAAACATCGAATAACGTTTAAAAAAAAAAAACAAACAAAAAGAAAAACTAAATAGCGTAGGCGGGGGGGGGCATGCCCCCCTGCACACCCACTCCCCCTACTTAAATATTCCAATTCCGGGACCGCACTACATTGAGGTAAATGGAAATCTCCCCCTACAGAGATTTCAGTTTACCTGCACGATGTTCTGTGCTTTTCATGTTGTGGTGTCAACGATATCAGCCTTGATATTGTCGGCTTTCAACAGTATGAAGTAGACTCCTGCCCTGGCACTGTAACAGCTGTCGGAGGTATTACGAGGGACATTGCTATACCTGTATGCAACAACATGAGCAATACATGCAAGATGCCTTGTGTGCATACTATATATATATATATATATATATATATATATATATATATATATATATATATATATATAGATAGATATATGTCACAACCCACACTGTCATGAATGGTATACATGCCATTAATGTTGTCAAACACCTATGTATGTAGTGTGTGCATAAGCAGAACAGGTGCTGCACATGCATCTGGTGTAACTACTTGAATGGTGCCCTGCACCATCAGCCAGTCATGTAATGGCCCATAAGCTGTGTGAGAGCTCACTGTGACAAAGGTGGTATACTTCCATTACACATCACTGGAAGATGTATCGGGAGGTACATCAAGAAGCGTGCATTGTATAGTTATTGGTGTGATGAAGGCTGGGAACCATGAAGGTATTATGGCCTCTGATGTGTATGTCCTTCACATACCCAGTGCTTGTGTTACATTCAAGGGAGTAGTCAGCACTGTGACCATATCCTGGTGGATGTACCTCTTACCATCTACCCCATCACATGTATCACATACTTATTGATTGTATTATAGAGTGTAATGTCCACATTATAGTTGGGTGGTGTGTTTGTTTCCTGAATTAACAAACCCCCATGTGTCTTGTCAATCCAGGTGTTGTCATGCCTGTGGCAGCAGTGTTTGTTATGTGTTGCTACTCTCTGTGTTATACTAATGCCACAGTTTGAAGTCAATGATTGCCCATATTCTGTAGTCCTTCAGGCAGCTATTTGGACACAGAATGTGTATGTCATCTGTGATATCCATGACTTAACTAATGGACAGGAAAGGGCCTAGCAGGCAGCGCTGATACATGGATCTAATCACTAGACCTGAGATATAGGTCACATCACACATTTCAATATAGTCAGATGCCACATATGTGATACAGTGGTCTACCCATTTGCTGATATAGCTGTTTATGGCCACATATTATCACTGTTGAGTGAATACCTCAGTGTAGATTTATGTCAAATGCCTTGACCTGGTCAAGTTCCACAAGATGATACTGTTATCATCATGCATGCCCTCAATTACCTCTTTGAGGACCTCTACCAGATGTAACAGGCATGATGTGGCATTAGCAACTCACACAGGTCTGTTGCACACAGCCAGAATATGAGTAGTGTACATGTAGAAGAAGTCCATGATCACATGTTGATCTACCTCACAGTTGAGTAGAGTCAGGATGTGTGCATACATGCATGCTTTGGGTGCTGTCCCCTCAACTCAGACCGGGTGCTGTCCCCTCAACTCAGATGGATGTACATTGATTTACACCCTTGTATGGGAATATTGCCCATCTGGAGGGTGTGTTGAACTGTGTATTCAATTGTATCAGGAAGGAGTATGTGCTGAGTCACATCATAGGTGATCTGTGATGTTGTCACAGGCCATTGTTTCTGTGTGATAGGCCTGGATGAAGCTAAGACAGTGCATACTGCCTATTGTAATCTTGCCTAGGGGTTTGACACAATCACCCATGCAGGTATCATTGATAAACCCTCCCATCAGTAGATAGATAAGCAGCTGGCTTACCAACAGAACACATATTGTGAAAGTTGGTGAATCAAACTGTACCAGTAGATCTGTCACCACTGGCAAACCCCAAGGATCTGTGCTTGGCACTTTGCTGTTTGGACTCTGTTTCTTAACAGTCCAGGCTAAAGAATATGACCTTTGCCTTACCAAGTTTGCATATGCTTGCATATTGGGTGCAATCATTGAGTTCACCAATGATAATAACATAGTACAGGAGGAGCTAAAAAAGACAAAGGCACATGATTTACAACTAAACACAGAAATGTGTCTTTTCATGCTATGCATCTGAAAATTGGAATTCCATATCAATCACAACATTGACAACAGTCCTATTATTATGACACCCAGTGATGCCAGCACTGGGAAAACATGTACATAGCAGTCTGAACTTCGACCACCAAGTGTCAACACTAGTATTGAAAGCCTATATTGTGCACATTGTATGTCATGCCATCATATGCAGATCTTAGAATTGTATGACAGCACTGTAGTCAAGCCTCATCAGAACAGTAATAGAGTACAATGTTCTTTTTTGCATGTACCTCACCAGAGACATGCAGCACCTGGAGAGACCACAGGGCTTTCTCAGCAAGATAACACGGGGACTACAAAGCATGCCTTGATGTATGTGGATAGAGTTAAAGCCATGTCACTGTACTCTGTGTGTTATAGGATGAAATGATGTCTGCCTGGCCTCCAGGCCAGTGTCTGACCCAGCCTTGGTGGGAGTACTGCATATCCAAAAATCTGATATAGCTGATACCATCAGCAGTCTGTTGAGGAGAATATGGTAATAACAGTGCCCCACATGCTGGTGCAAAAGGTTCTCTGTACTACCAAGCAATAGTTCACACATCCACACAACCTGTTGACTGCAGTCAGAATAGAGCCCCTACCTATCTAAATGCACACACTACAGAATTAAATACTTTATGCAAGTGCCATGGCACAAGATTGACTTGAAGTGTGTCAAACAACACTTTATAGATGATGACATTAACACTGTCTAATGAGGAGAATATAACAGTGCCCCACATGGTGGTGTCAGATGCTCTCTCTAATGTCAAGCAACAGCTCACACACACACACACAAAGTTCATAGCAGTGAGACTTTAACCCCTACTTACCTGAGTACACAAACTACAGAACCCAGTACTTTATGCAAACACCACAGCTCAACTCTGAGCTGGACTGTTTCAAACAACACTTTATAGCTGATGACATCAGCAGTGTCTGTTGAGGAGAATAAAGTAGTGTCCCACACGGTGGTGTAAAATGCTGTCTGCAATGTCAAGCAACAGATCACATGCACACACCCAGCTGATCGCAGTGAGAATATAACCCCTACCTAAGTACTCAAGCTACAGAACACAGGACTTTACCCAAGCACCACAGCTCAAGTCCAACTTGGACTGTCTCAGACAACACTTTACAGATGATGACATCAGCAGTGTCTCTTGATGAGAAAATAACAGTGTCCCACATAGTGGTGTAAAATTCTCTTTGTACTGTCAAGCAACAGCTCTCTCTCTCTCTCACACACACACACACACACACACACACACACACACACACACACACACACACACACACACACACACACACACACTTGATTGCAGTGAGAATAGAACCCCTACCTATGTTAGTACACAGTACTTTACGCAAGTGCCATGGCACAAGTCTGACATTTGGACTGCAGGTGAACTTACAGTAGATGACATCAGCATGCCATGTGGGAGAGAAGAAGTTGGGTGGGCTGCATGAAGTAGATGTGTAGCATCTGCAAGAATTAAAATACTGCCAGTCCTTGGCCTTGGAGCGATAACAGTGGGATACACACTTCTGCTCTTCTGTTCTAAAGACACACATGTCCAGTTAACTGCAGTGGGAACAGAACCCTTACCTATCTAATTACACAGACTACAGAACAGAGTACATTATGCAAGCTCCATGGCACAAGTTTTAAGTTTGCACAACTTCAGGTGAATATATAGTAGATGACATCAAAAGGCAATGTGAGGGACAAGAAGTTGGGTAGGCTGCATGAAATAGATGTATAGGCATCTTCAAGAAGCAAAATGCTGTCAGTCCTTTGTATTGGAACCATAACTGTGGGATACACACCTCTGCTTTTCTGTCTAGGGACACACATGCCCAGTTTACTGCAGTGAGAATGAAATCCCTACCTATATTAGTACACAGACTACAGAACACAGAATGTTATGCAAGCATGATGGCACATGCCAGACTTTCTAAGAGTGCATGTGAACTTATAGTAGTTAACATCAGCAGGCCGTGTGGGAGATAAAATGTTGGGAGGCCTGCATAGGCTCATAGCTTCATATGTAATGGTTCTACAGTGTTTTGAAGCCTAGCTGTGTAAAAACCTTATTGAGTATAGTTGGATAGTCATTGTTAACACAGTGATTTTGTGAGCATCACCAACTGACCCTGTCTATGAGGGACATAGGTGCCATCCCAGATGTGACTTTACAATCCCCCAACCAGTAGTCAAGGTTGCACTTGAACAGAGTCATTGCGGAGCACTGCTTCACATGCAGTGGGAGCCTATTACAGATGAGTGTCCAGTTAACCGCAGTGGGAACAGAACCCCTGCCTATCTAAGTACACAGACTACAGAACAGAGTACATTATGCAAGCTCCATGGCAGAAGTTTTAAGTTTGCACAACTTCAGGTGAATATATAGTAGATGACATCAAAAGGCAATGTGAGGGACAAGAAATTGGGTAGGCTGCATGAAATAGATGTATAGGCATCTGTAAGAAGCAAAATTATGTCAGTCCTTTGTATTGGAACCATAACTGTGGGATACACATCTCTGCTTTTCTGTCTAGAGACACACATGCCCAGTTTACTGCAGTGAGAATGAAATCCCTACCTATATTAGTACACAGACTACAGAACACAGAATGTTATGCAAGCATGATGGCACATGCCAGACTTTTTAAGAGTGCATGTGAACTTATAGTAGTCAACATCAGCAGGCCATGTGGGATATAAAATGTTGGGAGGCCTGCATAGGCTCATAGCTTCATATGTAATGGTTCTAAAGTGTTTTGAAGCCTAGCTGTGTAAAAACCTTATTGAGTATAGTTGGATAGGCATTATTAACACAGTGATTTTGTGAGCATCACCAACTGACCCTGTCTATGAGGGACATAGGTGCCATCCCAGAGGTGACTTTACAATCCCCCAACCAGTAGTCAAGGTTGCACTTGAACAGAGTCATTGCAGAGCACTGCTTCACATGCAGTGGGAGCCTATTACAGAGGAGTGTGAGTCATTGGATGATATATCTGTCACCCCAGCATGTTCTGTTTTTGTCACAGACTAGGTGAGAATCCTGGGCCAAGTTATTTTTGTCCCAATTGATTTGCAGATGTCTAGTATTTCAAGTAGGGCAGGGTCTGTGAGAATGCTCTGTAGGGCAGGCATAGATAACCTCTCAACAGTCTGCATGATACTGACTGCAGTGACAGGTCTTTCATTCTTTCCATGTATGTCATATTTGGAGGCCCTGAAAACTCCCAGACACAACCCTGTATTTTCTACAATTGTTGCAGGTGTTTTGTGAGGTAGCAAGAGAATGGAGCATTCTGCTCAATTAGTGGTCTGATAAGATTAGAGTACAGCAGAGGTATGACCACCCTAGTCTTGGATGTAATGTCCATATGCATGATGTGCTCAGTGCAGAATGTGTGTGTCACCACTATAGACACATAATGATGAAAGTTTAGATTGCTATCAACATATGGTCCCAAGTCTCACAACACTGTGCTTGAGCTTATAGGGTGCTATGTATATCACAATTAGCAGGGGTACTTTACTACCAAAGGGGACAATGAGCCATTGTATGTTTTAAGGTTCAGTCCATGAGTTTGGCATCAATCATTTGTGTGTGGCTTCCCCTTTTGTAATATGTTGCCATCACTGGGGGACTCTATATTAGTGCATCCAGTTACCAGTCATCTGCAAACTTAGTTAACCACAGGCCATATATCATTGCCTTTGATTCAGGGATGTTGTTTGTAAATAGTTTAGGTTACAGCACAGATCCATGTGGTATTCCAATTGTAAGTGGCTACAAGTGGAGGTGCAGCTACAGGTGGAGGTGCAGTCCCCAACTTTGAGAGTGTGTGTTCTGTCAGTAAGCCAGTTGTCTATCCCTCTACTACTGAATGGCTTAATTCCCACATGGGAGATCTTCACTATGAGACATGAATGTGGGATGGTGTTGAAGACATTGGATAACTAAACAAAGGTGGTATGTCCTGTTATCCCTCATTCAAGTCTTTGTGGTAAGTATCCAAGAAGTCCACAAAGTTCAATAAGCAAGATCTACCCCTGACAAAAACAAAATAGGTTGGATTAAGTGTGCTGAAGGTCACTTATGTCTCTGTGGATATGGTCCATGCAAATTCCTTCCCTAGCCTTACAGATAAGGCTTTTTATGCATATGAGTCAATAGCTGTAGTTTTGCATGTAACCAGAATGATGTGCATTGCATGGTACACATTTAATATTACATTTTGTACTGTGTTTGATATATGTGTGTAAAAGTACTGCCTCATACACCATGGTTGCAGTGCTTGAGGGGCAGCAACACGTGGATGTACTGTAAATATGTGACATATTGTTATATAGGGCCCTCAGTTTGTAATGTTTCTACATGTAATTTCATGTCATACACAGGGAATGGACAGTAAGCAGCAGTAATGCACCATATTATGTATATTTCCATAACATGGGGAGCAGCGGGTTTGCGTGACAGTTACTAAAGTGCACACACATGAGAGATACACGTTTGCATTTAGCTAAGCAGTGTGCAAATGTAGGCTGCATTGCTAAAATATGACAGTTAGTATTGAGTCTATGAAATAGACCTGCTGCTTAACTGACTCTGTGCCAGCACATGTTAATGCATTGATTCATTCGTTGCTGGGGCCAGATGGTACTGGGTTTGAATACAGGTTTACATAATATCTTTCAGTTCATTGCTATGTCATAACAGTGAAAAATAGGTTGAAGGTCCTCTACTAGAACACAGGACCATCTGTACTCCGAGACTATACTTACACCTGTTGCCACAGGACTAGTTCCATGACATTCCCTATTTTAATAATCATTCTTAAGGTCTCACTGTTAACCACCACACAACACCACTTAACAAGTTTATGCATTGGCCAGAAGCATTAATTGAATACATCCAGTTTCTATTGTTCACTGTCTAGGTTCTGTCTGCTTCCTGGGGAGGGTCCAGTTGTCCAATTTACACACTGCAGCACTTCATGCAAATCAGATAAGCATAGCCATACCTCCATTCATGTTATTGTGCTGAGTCCCACATCTTGCAAACACTAGCCCCCCAAAAAACGGGTCTATATTAGAACATCGCGGTTCAAAATTTCAAATGTTCTAATATCGACCCCTATTCAGCGAAAGCTGAAAACATCGAACATACAGAACAGCACATTTTTCTCCTAGGGAAAAAATTTGCTGTTCCAAAACACATATACACAACACTAGCACACCAAACAAACAGCAATCCACACACATACACCTAAAATATTACACCTAACCTTACACTAAACTATACACACACCACTAACTATCCACTTACCTTAACCCAAACCCTAACCCTAAGGTCCATCACTATCGCACACTCACCTCACCCACACCCTAACCCTAACTCACCTACTCCGCCCTAACCCTCATGTCCACACAATCGCGCACTTACCTGACCTGCGCCCTAACCCTAACTCACCTAACCCACCCTAACCCTCATGTCCACATAATCGCACACATACCTAACCTGCACACTAACCCTAACTAACCTAACCCGCACTCAATCGCACACTTAACTGAACCCAACCCGTAACTTTCCACCACAGCGCTGAAAATACTGAAGCAACAGAAATGGACAACTGAATTCTTTCCCTAGGAAAAAATTTGGTTTTCTGTTGCTTCGATATTTTCAGCTTTCGCTGAATAGGGGTCGATATTAGAACATTCAAAGTTTTGAAACTTCGATGTTCTAATATAGACCCCAAAAAACAAATGGACAAAGAGAGAAAAGGAGAAAAAGAAAAAAGGGGCAAGTAGTTGAAATGAGGAAAATCAATAAATGACATACACACAAGAAAATGATGGCTCACCTTAGGTATGTCTATGCAGATCTGGATTTGAAATCTCACTCCAATGCACCTTTAGAACAAAGGATGGGTGCCTTATCCCACTTTGCCACACAAACAGCTTTGCAGGAAAGAACTGAATTCAATCTGCACACAACCAAAATCAACAGCATCTACACAGTGATATCAAACCATACATGAATTATTTGTACATTTATTTTTTTTTTGGATGTAGTGCACCTAGGGATCACACAATCTGTCATGATTATTGCTTCCAAATATACAGCTCTTTCTTACATTTCTGTGTTTGTTTTGGCCATTCTTCATTTATCTGACCAGTAATCTGAGACATGCAGTGTGTAAGTCATTATATATATATATATATATATATATATATATATATATATATATATATATATATATATATATATATATATATATGTATATATCATTGGCCTTAAAAATCTGTGAGGATATTAAGTGGAAATAATATCATATGCAGTTGCCAACAAATATAGACTGGGATGTATGTTAAGGAGCACAAACTGTAAACTGTGTGCTGCATACTTACATTTTCAACCTTACATCTAACAATTTGTAGACCTAACCTGACACACCCAGTGGAGGTAAGGATAGGTGGGGGAAGTTTCCTTCATTGTTATTCAGTTTCTGTCTTATACAAGTGATACAGTGAATTATCTTCTGTTTAAACTGTGAGCTTTGGCCGGTTAAGACCTGCATGAACGCATAAGTGTAGCTAAGTAACTTTTATCTGCACTTTTTAAAGTAATTTGTTTGTGTTGCATTGAGCAATATCTACCTGGAAGTTGACTGTTTTTTCAGTAGTGCATGTGGTATTTTCAGTAAAGGCTTGTTAAAAACCTGCATAGCCTGTGATAGGTGGGGGAAGTTTCCTTCATTGTTATTCAGTTTCTGTCTTATACAAGTGATACAGTGAATTATCTTCTGTTTAAACTGTGAGCTTTGGCCGGTTAAGACCTGCATGAACGCATAAGTGTAGCTAAGTAACTTTTATCTTTACTTTTTAAAGTAATTTGTTTGTGTTGCATTGAGCAATATCTACCTGGAAGTTGACTGTTTTTTCAGTAGTGCATGTGGTATTTTCAGTTAAGGCATTTTAAAAACCTGCATAGCCTGTGATAGGTGGGGGAAGTTTCCTTCATTGTTATTCAGTTTCTGTCTTATACAAGTGGTACAGTGCATTATCTTCTGTTTAAACTGTGAGCTTTGGCCAGTTAAGATCTGCATGAACGCATAAGTGTAGCTAAGTAACTTTTATCTGCACTTTTTAAAGTAATTTGTTTGTGTTGCATTGAGCAATATCTACCTGGAAGTTGACAGTTTTTTCAGTAGGTCCCCACCCACCCTCCCTGTTTTTGTGTTGGTGTTAATCTTGGTGACTTTGAAACTGCCCACCCCTCTTGTAAATTTGCACTTGGATACTCCTCCTGGGCCCATCTCATCTGCTCACTCAAAAAAAAAAAAAAATGTTATCTGCTTTTACTGTATTTGTGTTTCTTCCTACTTTATTTTGCTTTTGCATCATCTTAAAAGTATTCAATTGTATTTATTACTGCTTGGTGTAACTCACTCTAAGCCTTTTAGTTTAAGCACTTGGGCTTTAGACCAGTTGTTTTACATTAAGAAGGTTTGTGCTCTGCACTGTAGTGGCAGGAGAGGTAGCTTACATCCTTCTGAGTTGGGAACTGCTGAATGAGGGCTCAGTGTTTGTTATTCTAAAAGTGTACTAATTCTGGTTTAAGCACTTGGCCTTCAGGCAAGTTATTTTACATTAAGAGGGTTCGTGGTCTGCACTCTTGTGGGAGGAGAGGCTGGACTCTGCCCTTCTGAGCTGGGAATTTCTGGTTAAAGGCTTATAATGCCTGCATATTTGTACTGATTCTTAATAAATTGGTACACCTTGTTTGCTGTAGCATAGACTAGATCCAGACCTGCTGAATCTAGTTTTGTTTGTATAACTTGAGCACTAATCCAGGCATTCTTTAAAGTATTCAATTGTATTTATTACTGCTTGGTAGTAACTTGATTAAAGTGTAGCTATCATTCAAAGTCTTTTGGATTAAGCACTTGGGCTCAGACCGGTTGTTTTACATTAGGAAGGTTTGTGGCCTGCACTGTGGTGGCAGGACAGGTAGCTTACATCCTTATAAGTTGGGAACTGCTGATTGAGGGCTCAGTGTCTGTTATTCTAAAAGTGTATTAGTTCTGGTTTAAGCACTTGGGATTCAGGCCAGTTATTTTACATTAAGAAGGTTCGTGGTCTGCACTCTTGTGGGAGGAGAGGCTGGACTCTGCCCTTCTGAGCTGGGAATTTCTGGTTAGAGGGTTATAGTGCCTGCATATTTGAACTGTTTCTTACTAAATTGGTACACCTTGTTTGCTGTAGCATAGACTAGATCCAGGCCTGCTGAATCTAGCTTTGTTTGTATAAGTTGAGCACTAATCCAGGCATTCTTTAAAGTATTCAATTGTATTTATTACTGCTTGGTAGTAACTTTATTAAAGTGTAGCTATCATTCTAAGTCTTTTGGATTAAGCACTTGGGCTCAGACCAGTTGTTTTACATTAGGAAGGTTTGTGGCCTGCACTGTGGTGGCATGACAGGTAGCTTACATCCTTCCAAGTTGGGTGCTGATTAAGGGCCCAGTGTCTGTTATTCTAAAAGTGTATTAGTTCTGGTTTAAGAACTTGGGCTTCAGGCCAGTTTTTTTACATTAAGAAGGTTCATGGTCTGCACTCTTGTGGGAGGAGAGGCTGGACTCTGCCCTTCTGAGCTGGGAATTTCTGGTTAAAGGCTTATAATGCCTGCATATTTCAACTGTTTCTTACTGGAATTGGTACACCTTGTTTGCTGTAGCATAGACTAGATCCAGGCCTGCTGAATCTAGCTTTGTTTGTATGCTTGTTTGCTTGTTATTTCCCTGAAACGCTAATTCCACCTAAAACGCGGCTTTTCAGCACTTCTGTGGATCCCTAGTGACATCTGCATTGCTTATTGTACTTATTTCCTTGTTTCACTTGAAAGAAAGTTACTGTTTGTCATTTTTGCATTTAAGTTACCTGTAACACATTGCATTTAAGTTACCTGGCACTTGCTCACTAAAGCAATTATATAAGTCAGCACTAAAAAATGAAAAGCACTACACCCTCACAAACTCACCTTGAGTACCTTGTTCCCCATTGGCCCTTTTTTTTCAATTATAAAGGAATTCCCAATAGTATTCTAGCATGCCCAAAGGTCAGTTGTCAATCTCCTCTCCTGTCCAGCTGGTGAATCTGGGAATCTTGAGGCAATGTTACAACTGACTCATGTACACAGACAACTCTCTCCTCTTCCCAACAAATTCCAACACATGTGAGAGATGCAACCATATAGCCAAACTGGAGGCTAAGCTCTCTCAACTCAGTACTGGCGAAACCTGTCAGGAGGAGAAGGAAACCACACTCACTACAATTCCAGTCTCACATAGACCTACCACGACAGCAAACCAAACACATAAACACACAAAACATACTGAGGCTCTAAATAAAAATCTGCCTAAGCAGCAGAGACCTCCAAAGCAGACACCCAAGCAACCGCTACCCCAAAACAAAACACCTGCAACACAGCTCACGAAGCCTGTATGCGAACAGTCACAGCCCTTAACGCTAAACAACACACCTGATACACTTGTAATAGGTGACTCTATCATCAGGCACACTGACGTCCCGCTCACCAGGCTGTACAAGGAGAAGGTCATGGTGAGCTGCCTGTCGGGTGCTAGGATCCGCCACATAACACAAGCACTCAGGTCACTCCAAGGCAAGTACAAATATGACTCAGTCATTGTCCATGCTGGTGTGAATGACCTAAGATTTACCTCTCTGGACTACATGAAAAGAGACATAGAGGAGCTCTCTGAGCATGTGGCTCAGGCCGGTATGACCCTGACCTTGAGTAGCATCTTACCCTCACCAAGAATGATGCCACAATATGAAGACAAGATGATCAATTTCAACAATTGGCTTAAGTATTGGTGTCATTCAAAGGGGATCCAATGCCTGTCAGCCTGGGATGACATGCTCAACAAGCCACTATGCTTCACTAGGGACGGCTTGCACCTGTCACCCCTGGGCTTTCAGATATTGGCAAAGGCTCTTGCTACCCCCATAGTGCCTTTTTTAGGCAAGGCTCAAAAGACAAACCCACCTCCATAGGTATCACAAGGGATAAGAAACTAAGAGTAATGCTACTCAATGCCAGAAGTCTAAACCTCAAGATGCAGGCACTCGAAACTCTCCTTAGCATGGAGAACATCGATATCTGTGCAGTAACAGAAACCTGGTTCAAGGCTTCCAAGAGTACCCCAGCACTACAAGGTTATACCTCATACCATACTTTTCGGCCCCAAAACTTGGACTGAACCAGAAAAGGAGGGGGAGTATCAATATTCGTCAAAGATACCCACACCTCCAGGTTGGTGGCACAGCACAAAGAATCAGAGACTATCCATGTGCAACTAACAGTGGGTAAAACTGCCTTCCAGTTTATAGCCTGCTACAGACCACCCTCCCAAACCCAGGAACCCCACTTGGCCTTCCTGAGAACACTGGAAAATATGAAGGTCTCTCCAAACACCATTATATTGGGCGACTTCAACTACCCAAACATAGACTGGGAGCATTACTCTAGCTCCAACACCCTAGCCCAAAGGTTCCTAGAATTTATAAACTCAAATGCTATGGAACAACTTGTTACAACTCCCACAAGAGGGGAAACATACTGGACCTGATCATCACCAACATGGGGACTCTATGCTCCAGACCAGAAGTGTATCCCTCACTGGTAAGATCAGACCATAAACTAATCTCACTGGATATTCACATACCGACCCCACCCCCTGCCCAGAAAACCACAGTGAAAAACTTCTCTAAAGCAAATTTCCCACTCCTCAAAACCGAGGTGGAATCCTTCAAAGCCCCCGGGCCTGTGGAAAATACGGCCCAGACCGCAGAATCCTTTATAAATGCATTCTATGAACACCTTCAGGAATGCATGGATCATGCAATCCCAAATAAAACCAAGAACCAATCCTCCAAAGGCAGACGTCCTGTATGGTGGACCCCAGCCATAAACAAACTATACAATAGAAGGAGGAAGCTACTACATGATAGAGCAAAATCCCAAAAAGGAAAGGCATCTCTGATCAGTGTTAGCAAAAAACTACGTGCACTCATAAAATCATCTAAGGCCAGCTTCGAGAGAAAAATTGCACAGGACACTAAGGATAATCACAAGGCTTTCTTTAGTTATGTTAGGAACCTGGGTGGGAATTCCCAGATATGCTCAGAATTAGTCCAAAATGACAAAAAATACACCGAACCCACAGACATTGCCAACATCCTAGCTGACAGGTTCAGCGCAAACTTCTCCCCCCCCCTCCCCACCAAAAGGGCAAATATCTATCCCAGCAGAATGCTGCCCCCCTGACATCTCAGATGCTCAGGTAAGAGCCGCCCTCTCCAAAGCAAAAAAACACAGCATCAATGGGACCAGACAGTGTCCCGGCTGTGTCCTACATGAACTCCAAGAAGAGCTAAACCCAAACATAAAACTGCTGTTCAGTCTCAGCCTTACCACAGGATATGTACCCAAAGAGTGGTGTACAGCAACAGTGGTCCCTCTCCACAAAGGTGGTGCCTCAACGGATCCTGGAAACTATCACCCTATAAGCCTGACTAGCTTGGTCTGCAAAGCTATGGAAAGGATCATCATGGACCTCATAAAAAAAGATATTGGGGACCTACAGACACTGGATCCTACCCAGTTTGGCTTTGTTAAGGACAGATCCTGCCTCTTAAACCTGGTTGATTTCTTTGAAACAGTCACCAAGGCCATTGACGAGGGGAAGGTGGTCCACACATCCTACCTGGACCTCGCAAAAGCCTTTGATACAATACCCCACTCGGGCATTATAGATAAGCTCACCAGCTTAAATATAAACCCCTATGTCACTAGATGGGTTGCAAACTGGCTCAAGGACAGAACCCACATGGTTAGAATTGCTGGAGCCATGTCAGACTCCAAGCCAGTTACAAGTGGCATCCCACAAGGCTCAGTCCTGGGACCTCTCCTGTTCGGTATATATTTCTCGGAGGTACAGGCAAACACGGAAGGACTGTGTCTGACCAAGTTCGCAGATGACTGCAAACTGGGTGCTATAATCGACTCTCCAGCCGACACAAGCATCCTCCAAAAGGGCCTCATAGAAACAGACAACTGGTGCCAGAGCCATGGCCTCAAGCTAAACGCCAAAAAGTGTATAGTCATCCCCTTTGGCAAAAACAAAGTGCCCACAAATTACCACATAGGTGGTAATCCATTAAGTACGGAAGAAGTAATTAGGGACCTGGCGACCCAAGTTGATAGCAATCTCTCATTTGACAACCACGTGGCCAAAGTGTTTAGAAAAACATTTTATATAGCCCACCTAATCATGAAGGGATTCACATCTAGATCAGGGGAGGTCATCGTGCCTCTTTACTCATCCCGCATCAGGCCGATAATTGAGTACAATGCCCCTTTTGAGATGTACCTTTCCAGACACCTGCAGCAACTGGAAAGACCCCAAAAGTACCTCACCAAGTGGATCAAAGGGCTCAAACAGATGCCATATGCTGCCCAGTTAAAGAAACTCCAGCTCTACTCAGTGGCATACCACCTGTTCAGAGGCGATCTGTGCCTGACGTATAAAGCCATGTCCAACCTGGAATTAATGGACATGCTGCACCTCAGAAAATCCAAATCCCATCGAGCTACGTGCTCGAGAGACTTGAACCTCAGCACTGAAATAAATAGGACATGCTGGAGGGACAGATTCATAACCCAGAGGCTCCCTTTACTCTGGAATTAAATCCTAGTCCAGGTTAGGCAGAGTCCCTCATTGACTCTCTTCAAGAGGAATCTTGATGAGTGGATTGGGGATCGTAGGTTTACCCCTGGTATCACTTCTGTGTCACTGTTAGACAGAGGCACAGTATACTAACCTCGAAAAAGGGCATAGCAAAATTAATTTTAAAATGGGTGGTGAAAGCCAAACACACTCTGGCTAGGCTTATAAATGCCCTAGGGCAGATAGCCTAGTATGAACCTATGAACCTATGAACCTGCAGTGCTGTTGTATTTTCTTTCTTCCAACCACTAATCATTCACAGTTGTAGTTCATTAAAAACAGACACTAAGGGAGATACTGCACTACATTTACATCTCCTACACAGATCCCACTATTTGGGATTCAGCAGTTCTAATAAGTTCACACTTCATTTGCATCTTCACCATGCTAGCAACCCTGAATCTACACTAGATAAAAAGGTAATCATGTAGCTAAGCAAACTGATGATGAGGAGACTTGTTTATATTGGGAAGACTGCACATAAGCTATTTCTTCAGGGTATATCTGTACAGAGGAGTACTGAACTTCAGAAGGTATGCTTCCATTTTCTCATCTACATACTGCATATGCTGAAATGTATTTAAGAAAACTCTGAAGAAAAGGTTTTTACGCTTCTATTTATATGCATTAGTTAGAAGTGTACTGATGGAATTTGGTATGTCTGTCAAGCCATTTCAGAGGTATATATGATTGCCAACACATGGAATATGGAATACTGTGTGATAAACATGTACAAATGTTTCAGGGACATTTCTGTTGATAGCACTTTTAGCATTTCAAAGATAGTTTGTTAGAAAAATGGGTTCTTTTTCTGTTTTTTGGGGGGAAACAAAGGTGAGTTTCTGTAATGGCACAAACAAGGGTGCACTGTTCTTTTGTGGGGGAGTGAAAGGGAGTTAGTGTTATGGCACAAACAATGATAGACTGTTCTTTTTGGGGTGCAAAGATGAGTGAATGTTATGGCACAGACAAGGGTATGCTGTTATTTTTGGGGGGAAGGAAAGGCGAGTTACTATTTTGGCACAAACACGCATAGACTGTTTTTTTGGAGGAAGCAAAATTGAGGTACTGTTATGGCACTAAATAATGATATGTTGCTATGGTTACTGTCCTTGTTTTGCATCCTGCCTGTTGTTCATATTTCACATCTGTTGACTGTTGTATGTTTCTCCAGGGGGGTAATACTGAGTGGCTACCTTTTCTGTTTTATCTGGAAACAATTATTTAGTAGTTATGTGATAATTATGTATATTATGCTTTTTTTGTCTTTTAGGACAACTAGGAGTATGCCACCCAAGTGTGTCAATTCTCAGAGATCCCCCCATTCACTGATGCTGAGAACTAGTTTATAGTACCTTTAGGCAACATGGTGCTTTTGTGCTGGAAAGGGTACAGGGAGAAATGACATGTAGGATGCAAATTTGGCAAAAAATAGTGGATGATTTGAATGTCATGGGTGGCCATGGCAGGACATATGAGCAGGTGCACCACAGGGCCACTGACATGATCATGTTTCCTGGCCAATATCAGGGATCCAGAAAGCTGCCAGGAGAGTGGAGTTCAGCATGTGCCAGATGTTGGAGCAACAGCTTCAGAGACAGCAAGAATATCCCAGGAAAAGTCTCCAGGGAGGGTTTGGTATTTAGTTGAATACTGTTGCATAATAAATCAGTTGAAATCAATAAGTTACTTCTGTGTCACGTGTCTCGTTTTTTTGGGGGGGGGCTGAAGATTGCTACACTTATTAGCTTAGATTGGAGTTGTTAGCCACATTTCTTGTTCAATGTATAGTTAATGGACATATAAAGGGGTAAAATTATTACCCCATGCATTACTGTTAATTGTGAAGATGTTGCACTTACCACTTGCTTAACTTCTTCCAGAACCATCTGGATTACAAAGGAGTATCTCATCTGCAGATGGTAAGCCAAACATTTTTATGTCATTATTGCTGACCAATTTAATGAAATATTTTAGTGTGTGCTGTTGATGTTAGGCCTGTTCTGTGTATTGCTTTACCGTTTGTAATAGTTGCAGCTCTGTTACTTTGTTAGCATATATTGGACTATAGTAGTGTAGGTATTAATTTTCTCCTGTGTTTGTTGCACAGATGATCATAACATGGGATTGTGGGTCCTCTGCTGCCTGATATCAGTGTATCCACACACTCTGATGATGATGCTGGCCAAACTGAGGCACAGCCGAGGGGTGCAGAGGTTGAATCTTACACTGAGCTTAACATACAACCATCCCCTGTAATTCCAGCAGACACAGCCTGTAGTCCTACACCTATCCATTCCAGTGAGCTCTCAGATATTGGATAGGTGGAAGGCAAGGCCATTGATCGGGGAAGTGTGGCTTCTGTGGCTTCAGTGCTTGTTGACTCTTGCCATAGCCAAAGTGTGGGTGAGGTGCCATGCAGGTTGATTGAGAGGATGGTTTGGAGGGGGCCTGTTGTCCCTCCTCCACCTGTATCAGGTGTCTCTTCCATTGCCAGTCAACATATGTTTAGGGCCATCATGGAGGCACCGGCATGTTCCTATAGATGCTCCAGACAAATGCTCAGTTTTTAGATCTGGCACAGTCTGACATGTGTGACTGTCTCCACTGCGTTGCTGATTCAATGGATCAGATGAATAACACATTGGAACGAGGGGCATCTGTTATGGAACAAGTATTGTCTGTGATGAAAAATTGCTGGGAGGGGAACAGCATCCTCATGATTGTAGGTCAGCAACATCATTTGCTGTTAGCCAATGTGGCCATGACTGATCACACTCCCATAGCAGCAGTACTTCTAGTGCTCCATCAGTAAATGTGCTGGCCACACCCAGATGTGGCAGGCCATGGGGTCATGGTAATGGGTGTCCCCATGAAGGGAGTTCATCCAGTAGACATCAGTCAGGTTCAGATAGCAAAACTGCATCTGACTGTGTGCATGGACATGTCAGTGTGACTCTTGACAGAGCTAGTTTTTGGTTGGGATGAAAAAGATGAACTGCCACCTCTACCATACATGGCTGACACTGTCTGACATACCAAGACATAAAATCAGCACAGAGCTTGGCTGTGTTCATGCAGACACTCACACGCCAATTTTACCTGGAGAAGAACAGTATTTTACAATGGCTACACACACACACACACACACACACACACACACACACACACACACACACACACACACACACACACACACACAGCCACACATATGTGTGTGTTTATTCTTGCAAACCACAGGTTTTTAATAGCTGCAGTTATTAAAGATAAAGGGAATGGAAGGTCATTGTAACTGCTGCTGCTGTAGCTACTTGCTATAGTTCTGTTTCTTATTTTTAGTTTTACTTCATTCAGTCACTAACCATGGAATTTAGCAATGTTTAATAAGGTTAATCAGTATAGCAAGCATTTTGTTTCTTATGTCCATCTTTACAGCAGTTTAATATGTTGCTCTGAAGCCATAGACTTCTTTTCGTTAGGCTCTCCTCATATATTAAAACCCTGCTCTAATACATTTGTTCTCCAATGGAGTTTCATTTCATGTTCTGACCATTTTTTTTAATAACTCTTAAATCACTAGTTAGATAGTTACTATTAAATAAATTTGCATATAAGAAAGACAATAAGATACATGGTTCTACAGCAAGAAATAAAATTGTATTTCTAAGAAACGGTAATATAATTCTGCAGTTACACATGGTACAAAATTAAGGCACTTAAACAAGCCCTCATTCAGTTCAGTGTCAACTGATCATTGGCCATTAAAGATATATACTAAGACTGGAAGGAGTCAGATACTTTTGTATAATGTGGGAGGAGGGCAGAGAAAAATCTGAAAAGCTACAAGCTAGTTAGCCCACTCTGTAGTGGGATGGAAATCATGGATAAATTGCTTGAGGGAAAGGATGGTTGCTTAACAGGGGAGGGCAGTAATCTCCAGATAAACATGTGATGCAGCTTCCATCTTTGTCACAGGAAAACTTGGCAGAAGAATGTCAGTGTATATTGTCATCTACCTGAATATCAGCAATGCCTTTGATGCATCTCCATCCAATAAGATAAGTATGCATGACACATGGGCTGGGATAAGTTTGACCCATGCAACTAGATTTTAGCAAGGTAGGATGCAGACAGCTGTGGGGAGCGAAGGTATTAGGAATAAGGGATGTGGCAAGTGGAGTATCACATTGTTTGAGTATGAGTCCAGCATTGTTCTGTGCATTCATTGCAGGCATATCTTGGAAACAGACAACTAAACCATCTTTTGCATGGATGGCAGAGCGTTGCTGCTATTGGAGGATTGGGGAAGAGTTTCCAGTATTCCCAGTGGGTATAAAGATAGCAGAAATAATTCATTGCAGACAAATGCAAAGTGATACCCTTAGCCCTCATCAATATTACTGTAAAGTAACATCTGGGTTGGATGGAATTGATGAAAGAGTAGCAGAAAAAGTGTCCTGAAATACTTATAACTACTGTACTGGTCACCAAGACCAGAGTGAGGGAGCCACAGCGTTAGTGAGTCATATGCTGTAGCCCATCCCCAGGAGCTGTCATTCTACTGAGTCCTGGTAAGGCCAGATCCTGAGTACCATATGCAGTTCTGGAGTCTACATAGTGAGAAAGGGATATATATATATATATATATATATATATATATATATATATATATATATATATATATATATGTATATCTATACACAAACACACACACACACACACACACACACACACACACACACACACACACACACACACACACACACACACACACACATACACACACATACATACACATACATACACATATATATATATATATATGCAGACACACACACACGTGTATAGCTATAAACACACCCACATACATATGTACACATAAACTCTCTGATAAATAAATATAACCACTTTGGAATACCGCAGTGAGTGAAAAAGAAAACTTGTGATACAGCAAGCATTCTGGTGGTAAAATTTTATAATTTTCTTTCAACTGATTTACAGTCTTAAGATGCTGAACTTGTTCAGTGACACTGGATATGGCCATCCTGAGACAGTGTAGCAACTGCCTCATGTACATGGACAGCCATCTACTACTACCAGCTGGGAACACAATTTGTGAGAGAAGCAGTCAGATCAAGAACCTAGACCCTATGCTCTCTCCCTCACAAGCCAGTATATCTGGCACTGAGAAGGTTGTCAACGCAAACACCACACCCTAAACACCACCCACGCATACACAGCACATACCCACATATGCGGAGGTTCTCAACAGAAAAATACCCAAACAAAAGAGACCTCCAAGGCAAAAACACACGCAAACTCTACACCCTACCATTCCACACACCACACATAGTCCACACACATGCCTCACAGCCACTAAGGTCTAACCATAAACCCAACATATTATTCATAGGAGACTACATTTTGAGACACAGAGATGTGCCCCTCACCAAGCTGGAAAAGGGGAAAGTCACCATTAGTTGTTTGTCAGGTGCCAGAATCCACCATGTCACACATGCACTCAAGTCTCTCAACAACAGGTACTGTTATGACTCTGTCATAGTCCATGTTGGTGTGAATGACTTGAGATGTACCTCCCTGGAATATATAAAAAAAGACACGATTGAGCTTGCTGAATATGTGTCTCAGGCAGGTATGTCCCTAGCCTTAAGCTGCATTCTACTATCACCCAAAATGATGCCTCAATACAAACAGAAAATGATTGACTTTAACAATTGGCTTAGTTTCTGGTGTCATTCCAAGGGGATCCAGTACCTGCAGCCTGAGAAGACATGATCAACAGACCACAATGCTTTGCCAGAGATGGCCTGCATCTGTCTCCCTTGGGCGTTAGGCTTCTGGCAAAGGGTTTTGCCTCCCCCATATTGTCTTTTTAGGCAGTGCCATGAGATCAAAACTACCAACATGAAAATTTCATCAAAACGCAAATTAAAGGTCATGCTGCTAAACACTAGGAGTCTAAACATTAAGTTGCACTCATTGCAAGCATTCTTAACCCTGGAAGATGCTGACTTTTGTGTAGTCACAGAAACCTTGTTCAAAGCTATGGAGGGCACCCTGGCCATACCAGGTTACTCATCCTATCATACATTCAGACCTCAAACTGTGGGCAGCAAAGCAAAAGGGGGTGGTGCTTCAATACATATTAAAGACATATGCACAGGAACCACTCCAGGTGCAGTTAACCATTGAGAAGACCCCTATTCAAATCATAGCTAGCTACAGGGCCCCAGCTTTGACTCAAGATGCCCACTCCACCTATCTGGACCTTTTTGAATCTATCACAATTCAACCCTTTACCCTGATCCTGAATGACTTTAACTATCCAACCATGGATTGGAAGAACTATTCATGCCAAAACACAAATGCCCAGAGATTCCTTGATTTTGTCAATACAATGGCTTTGGACCAGCTGATCGACAACCCCACAAGAGATGATAATATCTTGAACTTGGTATTAACCAACATGAGTAAACACTCCATCATCCCTACAGTGTCATCCTCCCTGGTAAGATCTGACCACAAAGCGGTCACTTTTGAAGTCACCATCTCCCCCAAACCTTCTCCAAAGCTGATTACAACCTCCTGTGGAAAGGTATAAACAGCTTCACAGCCCACCCCCCATAGGAACTGACACAAATGTCCAAACCTACACCAAAGTACTATATGAGCATTTACATAGCTGCATGGAATCAGGAATATCGATAGAAAAAAATCTTCCTCCTCATGGAAGTGTAAACCTGTTTGGTGGACATTTGCAATAAATAAACTCTATGATAAAAGGAAAAAAATTGCTGTCCAGGACCAAGAAGGAGCAGTTGCCTAACTGGAAGCAATCCCTCCTTAGCCTGAACAAAAAAATAAGAGCACTAGTGAAATCCTCCAAAACAAACTTCAAGTCCAAACTGGCCACAGCTACTAAACAAAATCATAAGGCCTTCTTCACATATGTCTGCAATCGCAAAGGAAGCACTCATGTCTGCTCAGAACTGGTGGTCAAGGACACCAAATACATACATGCTGTAGATATAACCAACCTGCTGGAAGACACGTTCAGCAAAAACTTCACCCCTCTGTCTCCCTCATCATTAATTCAGGACATGCCCAGCACCTGCCCCCCTCCCCTTATCTCTAGGGAGCAAGTCATCACTGCCCTGTCAAAGGCAAAAAATACAGCCTCTATGGGACCCGATAACATCCCAGGCTGCCTCTTATATGAACCCAGGCAGAAACTTGCAGCACCATTAGGCACCCTATTCAACCAAAGCCTGAGTACTGGCTTCATCCCATCTGAGTGGAGGACAGCCACTGTCATCCCTTTGCACATAGGTGGAGTGTTCACTGATTCAGGAAGTTATAGACCCATCAGTTTAACTAACTGATGCACAAAATAAAAAGTTGCCTTGTTGCAGAAGAGAAACAACCAGCAGTATGTTTAACAAATTTAATGAAACTCTGACGTCTCGTCCAAAGCCTTCAAGGAGTATAACACAAAGTAAAAAACTTGCCCCATATATACACATACAAATACATCAATTAAGCAATCATACAATTAAAGAAGTGCTCTCCAGTTACATTCTTCTTTTAGTCCCCTTGGAGACAGGGTGCCAAATTTTAAAATGCAAGTAGATTCTTTTAAAAGCAACTGTTTCTTGATAAAAGAAACATCAAATCTAGATATTTGTATTTTTTCCAAACCGTGCCTTGTAGCCCTTTACTTCTCCATCATGGAACAAACTAAAATGTTCAGCTATAGAGCTCTCTGCTTTTTTATTAGCAATATCCCTCACATGCTCTAAAATTCTAGTTTTAAAACACCTTTTTGTTTCTCCAATATAAAATTTGTTGCAAGGACATCTCGAGGCATATATAACACCTTCAGTATTGCAAGTAAAATGACCACAAGTTCTAAAGTTCTAAAAGAAAGATTATTTATTCTAGGAATAGTTTTTATTACATACTTGCAAGCCTTGCACTTGCCACAAGCAACTGTACCACACATTGTCAAACTATATGGTATATTTGGAGATGGAATACTGAACTGACCTCTTACTTTTTACTTTTCTGTAGGAAAATGCTAGTTCTTTGTTCAACAACTCTGAAGCATCCCTTAAAGATGTCACGTATTTTCAGAAATATCTAACTTGAGATATTATTTTGGGACTAAGGCAACTGTATGTTGTAACAAAAAATATATTTTCATTTGTCTCTTTCTTATGCACAGCCCCATTGTATTATCCATCCTGGTTACTTTTCTGGTGTCCATTAACTCTGTGTATGAATTTCTGCCGACTATCATGTATTGTCTTCACATCATAGCCCCTATTTTTAAACATGTCTATAGTTTTATCTAGTTCTTGTCTGAGATACTCTTCAGTATTACATAGCTTATACAAGTAAAATAATTCACCAAAGGGAATAGCTTGTACTGTATGGGGTGGATGGCAGCTTTCACCATACAATAATTGTGTACTTTCACTAAATTTCCTGCGGACTGAAGTTTTTAAAAAGTTCTCATCTGAAATGTCTACTATGACATCTAGAAAAGGGACACAAGTCCCAATTTTCAGACTGTCAAATTTTAGTCCAACTCTATTATTCTGTAAGTCAGCTATAAATTCATCAACTAATCCCCAACCAGAAAAATGAGGTTGTCAATAAATCTGTACTATTTGACAATGTTTATGAAAAAAAAAGAATTTCTGTATAAATGTTCCCTTTTGAACAAGCCCATACTAAGGTTGGCATACATGGGGGCAGCCTGTGCCTTGTTTCTGATGGTATAACTTGTTATTAAATTCAAAAATAATGTTTTGTTAAACAGAAATGGACAAGCTCTACAATATATTCTGTAGCAGGACTGTTTCCCAAAAAGCATCTTATTGCCTCAGTACCAAAACTATGCTGGATGCTGGTGTATAAACTCTTTACATCTATTGTCACCCAAAACATATTACAATTCCACTAAATAGTGCTTATTTTTTCCAGAAAATCAAACACATCACGAATATATGAAGGCAAGATGCAAACTTTGGGAAACAAGCAACTGTGAAGAAACTGTCCTATTTTGTTTAAGAAATAATTACGTCTAACTAGCCTGATCTGCTAGTTTGGTTTCATCAAGGGAAGGTCATGTCTTTAAATTTAGTCGGCTTCTTTGAGACAGTCAACAAAGCCATAGGTGAGGGGAAGACAGTGCACACCACCTACCTTGACCTGGCCAAAGCCTTCAATACTATTCCACACTCAGGTATAATAGATAAACTCTCTCTACTAGTCATCAATCCATATGTTACCAGATGGGTAGCAAACTGGATCACTGATAGAACCTACCTAGTCAAGGGAAGGCAACTCAAGCAGTAGACTCGTAATGAGCAACATACCCCAGGGATCTGTCTTGGGGTCTCTCTTGTTTGGTATATACTTTTCTAAGGTACAGGCCAAAACCAGTGGGCTATGGCTGATCAAGTTTGCAGATGACTTCCAGCTGGGTGCTGTCATCAATTCCTCTAGAGATGTGGACCTACTCCAAGAGGGTTTTACTGAAACAAATGACTGGTGCCAGAAAGATGGACTCAAACTGAATGACAAAAAATGTATCGTCATCCCATTTGGGGAGAGTGACATTCCCACAAATTATCACATTAATAATAAGGTCTTAAGCATGCAATCAGTTGTGAGGGACTTGGGCACCCAGGTTGATAGCAACCTAACCATATTGCTTCTACATGGCCCATCTCATTAGGAAGGGTATCTCATCCATTGACAAGGAGGTCACAACATCCCTGTATTTTTCACTTATAGCACCCATTATTGAGTGCAATGCCCCTTTTGGCATGCACCTCACAAAGCACATGCAGCAGCTGGAGAGACCACAGAGGTCCTTCACCAGGAGAATTCAGGACCTCAAACATCTGCCCTACATAAATAGGCTAAAAGCCCCATCCCTCTACTCAGTCTCATACCGAGTCATCAGAAGTGACCTCTGTCTGGCATACAAAGCAATCTCAGACCCGGCCTTAATAGGACTGCTGCATATCTGCAAGTCAATCTCCATTTGAGTAACCCACGCTCATGACCTTAACCTGGTCTGTGACATCAATAAAACTTGTTGACGGGACAGATTTGTGTCCTAGAGACTCCCACTTCTGCAGAACAAACTCCTTCTCCACTTCAAGCAGAGTACCTCATTATCCCCTTTTAAGCACAATCTTGCTAACTGGATGGGGTACAGAGAATACACCCCAGGGATTCCACCTGTGTCCCTGCTGGACAGGGGCATCGGATGCTGACTTGTTAGAACATGGGCTAAATTCTTGGCTAGGCTTGTACGGGCCTCGGGGCCAATAGCCTAGTAACTTCTTATGATCCTACGATCCTATGGAAATGCAGTGTCCTATTGTGATATTATTTTATTCCTTCCAGATATCCATGTTCTAATAACCTGCTTTATCTTTTACTGGGTTGCTAGATTGCCAGAGTCTATTCGGGCAGCTAATGGGTGCATGATGCTAAAAACCCATTTTAGTCAGAGTAACAGCATATGCTTACCCTCTCATTTACATATTACATATATACCTTTCAGCTGTTTAGATAAAGCCAGTTTACTACTGCATATATCTGAGAACTAGAGGATCTGGAGTGGGTAGAAATGCAGAGAGATCATGCAGATTCTACACAGTGGATACCACCAAAGAAATCAAGCTGGTGAATCTTTTGCTGTCCAGTAGTAACACAACTCACTTTTCAACAGTGACACACCTTTTGTGACTTCCCATTGTGTGTAGCACATCATGTCTGGCTGGCTATCATGCATTACATTTGGCTAGCTTGCCTGCTTTCTGACTTCACCATTTTCTGTAGCGCCTACCCCACTAATTGGCTACTACCACCACCCATTGTTAGGTGATCAGTCTTGGCAGATGAGAATGCCCAATGGTTGTTCTACAGTCACCCTAATGAGTCTATCTCCATGAGTCTATTCTCATCTGTATTATAACTATTATTCTGTCTCAAAAAATGTATGTGATTCAGGGGGCTTGTCATAACTGTTTGATGCTATTTTAATAGTCTTTGTTTCAAACTAGTCCAAGCACAATATTTAGGTACTTCTGTTATAAATTCTAAAACAGTATATTTAATAAATGAATATTATTTTCCAAACAGAAAGAAACAATTTTAAAATATTTCACTAATCAGTCTGAATATAATTTCTACATTTTGTTTATATTTTATTATACTATCATGAGCTACAAAACTAGTTGGGGTAAATAGTTATCATTTTAGAAGCATCACAAACTTTTGCCACATTTTAATATATGTTATATTATTACAATGTACAATATTTTATTGTCCATGTTAACTAGCTTGTGAGTGTGGTAGACAAGGATATTTATCAGAAATACCAATGAGATAAATAATGAATTTCTGAGTGAAAGCAATATATTTATTTTCTTAAATCTAACACAGACATCTGAGTAAAAGCAAAATAATTATTTTGTTGACACTAACATTACATATAACAACAAATTTTCAATGTTCTTCAAAACATTTCGTTGCCATGGTAGTCCTGATCTTCGGAAATGCACTTATTATGGTTGTATGACATACCTAGGCTTAAGGTTTATGGAAAAATACTAGACAAGCACATTTATTATAAACATAAAAAGCTGGCTGCATTAACATCTCATATCAAGCAACGGCTGGCAGCAGGAGCCCTAATCCACTCAACAGTGTGCAGAGCTCTGATCTGCAAATGCATCATTTCATAATAAAAATAATAAAAAGATGGCAATTTATAACAGTGCATGTTATTGCAACAGATTTCATTTTGTGATTAAACTAAGGAGGGTGACATATGATTTATGGAGCTGCAGTATTTCTATCTGGCTTAGCCAAGGCTAGCGGCATTATTAAATAAAACAAAATGTTTACTTTCTCCATTGACTTGTACTCAGATAATAAATGCTGTCCAATACCAGTTTTAATTACGACAATTTATTATATTCGTCTTATTATTATTATTATTATGGTTATGGAATCATGATTGCAAGATTTGATTACTTTCACCCACATAGTTATAAAAGGTCAGAGTTTAGAAATTGTTCCGATACGTTCCAGCAACTATTTTAGCATTACAGGGGAATGTAAGGAAAAGGGAATCAGCTAAAATTGTAACAATAAGAAAAAGAGCATGCTGTGATGTCACATTAGAGAAATGGAGCTACAACAGCCACTAGAGTTAGAAATAAAGCTATTAACTATTTATATTTTTGGAAACAGTATCAAGCCACACTTTAGGAAATAAAAAAAAAATCAAAATGCAAATGAAATACTAAATAATGCATAGCTCTTGCACAGAAAGATACAGTTTAAAATGTTTATTCTCTTCTATTTTGTCTTTTCTCACTGCATAGTTTTATGTTATTAAGAATAACAAAATGACAGATAATATGAGCCATAGTAAAAATAAATCAATATGTGTGCTGCATTAGTCAGTTAATAGCAATACAGGTGTACAAAGGCAACGTGATAGAGAACATATTTTCACAAATTAAACATGTAACACAAGGTTGAATTAGTGGAATATATATTTAGATGTTATATACATAGCTTATATTATTTGGACTACTACATTTGTAGTCTGACTTTGGGAAAACACAACTTTGCCAAGCATCTTAATGATGTAACAAAGTTTTATTAAGAGCCTCTTAATACTTTTTATGTTCTAGTCTCATGTTAGAACACAATAGCAACCACCACAGAACTTGTGTGCAGTAAACTGTTGAAGAGGTTTTAAAGCCATTCATTCATCAGATGGATGGGCAGCCATGGTAGTGCAGCAGTTAGCATTGCCGCCTCACAGCAAGAGGTTCTCTGGTTCGATTCTTGGCTGGGGTGCCTTCTGTGCGCAGTCTGCATGTCCTCCCTGTGGTCGTGTGGGTTTCCTCTGGGTGCTCCGATTACCTTCCACATCCCAAAGACATGCAGTAGGTGGATTGGACACTCTAAATGGACCCTAGGCGTGTGTGTGCATGTGTGTGCGTGTGGGTGTGTGTGTGTGCCTTCTGTGGAAGGCTGGGCACCAGGCTGACAACTTGACACTGTAAAACTCCACTGCCAATCATGAGTGGACAGATGATCCTCTGTGGTGACCCCCTAACTGGGAAAAGCCAAAAGAAGAAGAATCATCAGATGGATACTTTCCCCAGGATTCAGCAAGCTCTGCCTGGTGTGCAAGAATAGTGCAAGAACTGCTGCATGCAATATGGCTGATGAGCGATCCAGGAATGAGCTCCTGAGGCATGAGTGCTCCAACACTATTCCTGCATGGACACACCTCCTGTATGCTAATTACCCCATTTGCAGGTGAAAACCATGCAAATGAGGTGAACAGGCAGTGCAGGAATAGTGTAACCTGCCGGTTACCTGCAAATTATAAAATGGAGGCATGATAGCTCCAAAGAAAGCATGTATTCAATGTAGTAGGCATGCCAATAGCCGCTAATTTCGGCCATTCAAGCATAGGGCAGCCATGCGCAAACAGGATAGCCCAAAAATAAAAAAAAAAAAGTTGGAGATAAGCTTTTTTAAACCAAAATTAGCATTCTGCCATAATAGTCAATGGCATGCAGAAGACATCAATACCATTGAATAATGGTTGCTAAGGGGGAAGACTGAGTGTTAATCTTATAACCATGCATTAGCAGTCAGTTTTATGCAAATGAGAGGATTGATACTGAATCACAGATTTCACCTCAGTGTCAGCTAGCACCCAACCATGTAAGTGCAGCAACACTATGGTGCAAGCCTAAGAGGTAGATGACCTCATAAGGGGGAGTGTCATGCATGCCTTAAGCTTATTGGAGCTCTGTGGCCCGTGTTTGCCCCTAGCTAAGCACAGCTAAGGAAGGGGGTGTGTCTGAGGCTGCCTAGTAGGGCTTACCGTGCCTAAGCCAGTGTGAGCGCTGCGCACCAGGTTTTAAACAAAAAAAACCCCAGGAAATAGCAGTTCTGTTCACATCTGAGCACTAGGTATACACGCCATGCCTCGGGGCTTAAACGGGAAGGCAATGGGAAGGGAAAACAGCAGTAGGAAGGCATTCAAGGAGAACTATCATAGCTAGCAGGTGAAATGTATCAGAATCAGCCAATTACACAGGCAGCAGCCCAGCCCAGCACACTACTATAAACTGTGCAAACACCTTTCACTCTTTCACTCTGTTTTTTTCCACAAACTCTACACCATTGGTGTACACAAATGAGGAAATTTTACCAGACAAAACTAACCAAATGATAGGGGCTACTGTCACTCTCATACATCAATATGTGGAAGAGGGTGGTGAAGATGAGAATGCTGATAACCAATCCACAGTGAGGTGATTGAGAAGAATGTACAAACCCAGGGTAACCTACCAGGGGCTACATGAGCTGGAGATAGTGGAGCACTATAGGGTGGACAGGGACATCCTACAGCAAATTGTTGAGCTGTGCCGGCCATACCTCACACACAGGACCAACAGACGGGAACCCATCCCACTGGATACCAAGGTATGTGCAGGCTTAAGAATACTAGCCACAGATACCTTCCAAAGGCCAACTGGAGGTATCATGGGGATTTCACAGGCATCAGCATCCAGGGTATTCCACCAGTTCCTGGATGCCATGTCAGCACATGCCAGTGAGCACATATATTTCCTCAACACCCATGAGGCATTGACTAGCAATATGCGTCTCTTCCACCAAATAGCAGAATACTCTGAGGTAGTGGGTGCTATAGACTGCATGCACATGCACATCAAAGCACCACCTGGTGAGAGGGGTAGGGTCTACATAAACCGCAAGGGCTTCCCTTCTGTCAACTGCCAGGTCATGTGCGATTCCCAGGGTATTATAATGAATATGTGTGCTGGCAGCCCTGGAAGCTATCACAACTCCCACATCTGGCATATGACATAGCTGTACCAGAGATTTGTCAGTGGAGACATCTCATATGGCCACCTAGAGGGGGATGCTGGTTATGCCCTGGAGCTGTGGCTGATGACACCCATCAGAAATGCACACACATCCAAACAAGAACTCCATATTAAGGCACACGCACAAACCAGAATCATAATAGAGCATGTGTTTGGGATGCTCAATTCACGGTTCCGGTGCCTGAACATATCCGGTGGAACCTTGCAGTACTCTCCAGCTACATATACACAAATTTTCATTACATGTGCCATACTACACAATATGATCCTGTGGAAACAGCTGCAGCAGGGACAGCATGGGGCAGGGCCACACAGCCCCCCCCCACCATTGCCAGGACCAGCACAGGCACAGAGTGACTCGGAGGAGGAACAACCTGAGCCTGCTCATGTAGGCAGAAGGAGGCATGCCCAGTACACCCAGGCTTTGGCAAAGAGGCAATGCATAGCACATACACTGACACAGTAGGATCCCAGGGAATGACACCTCTCTCTGACATGCACATACAGTAAAATGGATGCGAAACATGACACTACCTGTGCTTTACCATGTATAGGGAGTGTACTATGTGCATCCAACATAGTCAGCCCTCTAGCACCATCCTCAATATTGGCACAGCCACAAGTAACTCAGTCTTCCTATCAATTGTTGAATGGAGTAGTATGTTCAGCTAGTTGTAGCTATGGTATGGGTGTTAGCATGCAAGGGAATCGGATGGCTGAATGGGATGGCAGCAGATAGTGGACACCTATATGGGCAGCATGGACTCCATAACAAATACTAATGTCAACAAAGTAGGCAGTACTAGATAAGGTGACAAATCCCACTGCAGTACATGTGGTGGCCCAAATGTGTGTCCATAGGACACACACATGCATGTCAGTGAAGTTGACATACCCAACAACAGCTTTGGACAGCAGGACAGGTGTAGATGACCATAAAGAAAGGCTGTGCTTAGGCCTCCAATTAATGGCAATGAATAACAGCCCCCCTCCAGACCTACACAGACAGACTACAACAGGTCAGGCAGTCGTATGTTAGTTCTGCAGGGTATGAAGTCTGAAACTAAAATGTAGGTCAATAAAACCTAAGATCTGTACTCTACTGATATGCCCTAGTCTGCATGATAGGTCAGAATACAAAATGAAATGGAAGCCAACAGAGTACTTGAAATACCAGTACAGTCATAGCAAATGTTTACAGTTGTCAGGTGCCCCTCCCACCCCACAATCCTATGTAGAAATGCAGTAACATGTAAGAGTGGGGTTAATAACAGTGGACCAAAGATTACCTGAGCTGGCCCAATTTACAGGATAGATTGTTGCATATGTACAATATGCAGGGCTCTGTGTGTAAGGTTATTGTGTGTTGTACATTGTGTGGAAGTGGTCAGCATGTAAGCATGGAGGGCTGTGTCCCGGTGGCCTATGGTCATTACTGTTGATGACAGGGCCATGTTCTGACAACTGCAGTGCCAACCACAATGCATCCCAGCAAGATCCAATTCAGCAGTCATCCATACTCATTGTTCAGATGTCAATATCTGTCATAATCTGAAAGATGGACATGCCATGAATGTGGGCCCAAACATACACACAGTACACAGGTGGAAGTACCCTAGGCAGAGTACATAAAATGTAACTGTCAACTGCACACACCTTTGGAATTGTACATACAGGCTAGCAGCACATTAGCTGTCTGTGTAGTATGGAATACTGATGTATTCTGGCCAATCATTGGCAGACCACAAAAGGCACAGTTAAGAAGTAATGAGGGAATGCCTATGTCCCCGCACAAGGCAGCATAAGGGGAATGTCCCAGGTATATCTGTGAGGCAGCTGCAAGAAGCCTCCATATCACACATGCACTCAGCTCACCCCACTATCATCCATAGGTTTATCACAGGTCAAATCCCTGCTGTTGGGAATGAGTACAGCATGACCCCCCACTTCTGTATGGGAATACCCACAGAATGCAGCATGCTGAAGAGGTGCCATGTGCAGGTGTGTCCCTCCCTAGCTGTAAGCAGCACCCTGCCAGCATCCAGACCAATGGATTAATATGGACAGGAACTATTGCCATTAACACCTCACACACTTACCCTGTCACCCCAGGGGAATCCAATGGCTCACAGCCTGGGACTGTAGGAGTGACAGAATGCACTGGCCTGCTACAGATGGCCTGCATCACTACCAAATGCCCTACAGTGCTCTGTCAAAGGCCAGTGCCTCACCCGCACTGCCAATGTAGGTTATCTCATGGGGTCTCAAATAACAACATAACGCAGTCCACAGAACACAAATGCAAGGCCA
Organism: Protopterus annectens; assembly: GCF_019279795.1. NCBI lineage: Eukaryota > Metazoa > Chordata > Ceratodontiformes > Protopteridae > Protopterus > Protopterus annectens. Next base: position 221,901,760 of record NC_056751.1, read on the forward strand.
TGTCGACAAATCCCAGTAGCATGCCCACCATGTCTTACTGCATGAACTGTGGACCAACCCCTAAATAATGCTGAGATGAAGGGACAACTATAGGGATACTTCTCAGATATCACTCGCATAATGTTAGGAAGAGCATAGAATAACAGAGTGGGGGGTGTAGAAGCATGGAGGCCATGGAGTTTGTGAAGACTGAAACTCTGATGTGTGCTCATACTCCCCCTGCCTGCAAACTCAGTAATGGGTGGCTACAAACCCGCTCGTAAACCACAATGTGAAGGGGAAATGACCAGATATATGAGCCCTGCCTCTGGGTAACCTGGATGAATCTGTGCAGCTGAGAGGTATGGTCACAGCAGGATATGGCCATTCTGTTATGTCGATAGATGTACAAGCAGGGGATCCTCAGCCACCACAGTAGCAAGGCGTTGGACCATTTTCACAGATCCATCAGCAAGTGTCTGCAGCTACCCCTCCAGAATGGCATGAGTGTGCAAGAATATGTAGGCTGCAGACCACAATACTGGACACAGCTTCATTCATCTTGTATTTCCCAGGAAATAACTGTGAGCAAATAAGTATATCTGTTGCTAGTTGATGACATAATACATCACAGTGTAAAGCAGTACATGTCTGACTATCTCTGCTAACACCAACCATGTAACACAAGCAGCACAGACAGCAATAGTTACAGTATCCCACTATCTGTCGCCTATTGTGAATCCATATTGTCAACCTATCTGCAGATAGCCTGTAGAAACAGGTAGTTAGCTGTAGGTGTAGAACACAAAATCCTGATCTGGAGTTGTACAACCTACCTGGAATGGATTCACACACACTCAGTACAGAAGGTCATACTGGGCATGCTCCAACACTTAGAGAAATGAAGCCCATGTCTGACAACAACAGTGGACTATACATATCTGAGTCGCAGAAGTCTGTGCTCACACACCACATTGGACACCATTCATGCTTTGCACACACAGACTACTCACACATATCCTAAGCCAACACACTATAATAGGTCAAACATGCACACACAGAGATGTGGGGAAGAGAGAGGCAGACAGTGACAAAGAGATTGCCATCATGAGTCCTGTCCCACCCACCATACATCCAATTGGCCAATATCACAGGATGTGCCAATGTCAATCACTGTATACATTTGCTTTTGGTAGCCCTCAGCCCTATATTGTCTGTGGTGCTTGTGATAAATGTGTAACATGATAGTACAAATCAGTATTCATCTAGCATTTGTATACCCAGTCCTGTCAAATGTAAAGTTGTGTGTGATTGAGTGTTGTGTGTGTGTGTTCCCAGAAGAATGGTTTAAGGCCCATTCACACACACTGCACTTCCCATAACCCATGTTAGCACTCATGCTGATGTCAATCACATTGAAATAACCCTCTGGCCAATTATCAGATCAATAATCTCTATGGTGTGTGTGATAACTGTGTAATGGTATAGTATATCATACTAGTTAGGTAGGAGTTCTAATCCCAGACATGGCAACTGTGTGTGTGTAGGGAGTAATGATTTTGTGGCCATTCACAGTCACTACACTTCCCATTGCCCTACTTTAGTAAGCCTGCTGATATCACTCACCTTGGTATACCCCTTTGGACAAGAGCTAGCCCTCTAAGCTCTGTTGCATGTGCAATAACTGTGTAATACTGTTGTGTAACATATTAGTCCGGTAGGAGTTCTAATCCAGGACATGGAAACTGTGTGTGTGTGTGTGTGTGTGTGTGTGTGTGTGTGTGTGTGTGTGTGTGTGTGTGTGTGTGTGTGTGTGTGTGTGTGTGTGTGTGTGTGTGTGTGTGTGTGTGTGTGTGTGTGTGTGTGTGTGTGTGTGTGTGTGTGTGTGTGTGGAGATTAATGATTTTGAGGCCATTAACAGTTACTACACCTCCCATTGCCCTACTTTAGCTAGCCTGTTGATGTCATTCACCTTGGAATACCCTTTTGGACAAGGGCCAGCCCTATGAGCGTCATGGTGCATGCCATGCATGCGGAACAATGTAGTAGCAGTAACAACACAGGTATGGATTTGAATCTCATCTGTGGCATGTGTGTAACTCAAAGATTTTGGCCCCATATACAGCCAGTACACATCTCAGAGCCTGACTTTAGCAGTCCTGCAGATATCCAACCTACTTACTGTCTACACTGCAAATTGGCACCTAAGATTTTTCCTCTCCATCACCAAAGCTAACAACAATGCAGGGAAAGCACTCTACTCTCACAACATTGCCAGAAATTGGAACTCTCTTCCCCTATCTATGTCCACTGCCCCCTCCACATCCATATTCAAAAACTCCCTCAAATCACATCTTCTTTGTACCTGGTTATGCCCTTGTATCACATAACCCTACCCACACTGCTACTAACTCTCCCAAACTGCCTTCTGATCACATGCTGGATCTCAGATCCCCTGTAAGTGTGGTCATCTGAAAGAGTACTTTTAACTGTAGAATCTTACTTGGTATATTTTCTGCTCTCACCAATCTATAACTAATACTGTCTTCTTACCTATGTCCAATATCCTCTTTTACCGGGAGTGTTTTATTATCTTCTTGTTATATTACTATGCTCAGCATACATGATACAACCTGTTTTGTGTAGTATGCTAGATGTACTGTAACTGACATTGTCTTTTTACCTATGTTCTATATCTTTATTTACCTGGAGTGTTTTATTAATTTCTTGTTATATTACTATTCTCAACATACGTGATGTAACCTATTTTGTGTATTATGCTGGATGTACTGTATTTGTATAACTTGATGCCAGAGCTTTTCTCCCTGGGCCTCCTCTGAAAATGAACCTGGTCCAGTTGGAACTTCCTGGTTAACAAATGTAAAATAAAAAATAAAAATAAAATAAATATCCTCCACCTTACAAGTACATGTTGCCATCTCTAAACCATATCAAGTCAGTGGTGCATGTGGTAAATGTGTAACATAATGGTCCATACAGATTGTTAGATAGAGGTTTGAACCTCGCCTCTGGTAAATATAAATGTGTGATTAGGGTAAAATTATTTTTTGGGATCTGTCACACACTACATCACCCAATGCCAGTATTTACAAGGCTGGTAATGTTCCTCACCTTAGAAGTACCTTGGGGCAACATCCATCCAGTAAGCTCCGTGGCACGTGTGATAAAGGCAGTACACTGTAGTCACAATGCATAGCTAAGTAGGGGGTTGAATCTGAGTACTAGCAAGAGTATGCATGTGTCTGTCATCAGAATCATGTGTGGAGGTTGCTGTGATTGTGTAATAACAGGATGCATTGTGGGGTGGGATTTGCTAAATTATTATATTGAGGATCTACTATATGTCACAATGTCCACCTTACAAGGGCAACAGATGTCAAACACCAGAGAGGCTTGTGTAGACAATCCATAGCCCTACATGTGACATTATGGATCAGTGAACAATATAGGCAACCATTGTATTACTCAGAGAACACTCTCCACCCATGTCTCATACACAAACACACCTGGCTAGGCAACAACCACTATATTGGTAGTTCCCTGCATATTGCCCACAGATAGTAACCACGGTGTGATTGCAGTGAAATACATACCTATTGACCACAACAATGCCACTGACTTCAGAAAGTACGGTGATGTGTAACATCTCCTGATTGTATGTTATCCAGCAAGTAAAAGGACATGGCACCCTGTTCCATCCCTACAGTAGTCAAATAAATGCTTACAGTGGTCCTTTTGCTATGTTCCCCACCAGACACCTGCAACGACTGTACAGTCTGCAAATGTAACCCACAAAGGGAATACCATGCCTTATACACATGCCCTGTATGGACAGATGCCACTAACTCCACTGAATACCTGTATCATGCTGTCAATGTAGGTGCAAGCATGACCTCCATTCCATAGCCAGGTCTCCCCAAATGAGGTCAGGAATGCCACATCAGAAGTTAACAATCTGTACACACAAGCCCCAGAGATCTCAAGAACACTTCCACATGTCAAAGAACATGTGTGTGTGTGACATGCACAACCCAAACATTGTCCATGTTATGGAATATAGATCACATACATGGGATGCAGTGCAGATCACTGGCCACCCACAACAGTAACCCAGATGAGTGGATGGTGAATACAATGCCCACCTATGGGGACCACTCCAGGGACTACACCCCTGAGCCACACTGGAGACCATTGTCATGTGGCCTGATGCCAAGGTATTCCCTTTGCCTAGCCTTGTACAGTCGTCAGGCCCATTCACATACTACACACCTGCGAAGCAATGAACCTATGCATCTTAGTACTGGCAAATGTGTGTGTGTGTGTGTGTGTGTGTGTGTGTGTGTGTGTGTGTGTGTGTGTGTGTGTGTGTGTGTGTGTGTGTGTGGTGATTAATGATTGTGAAGCCATTCACAATCCCTACACCTCCCATTGGCCTACTTTAGCATGCCTGCTGATGTCATTCACCTTGACATAACCCCTTGGCCACGTATCAGCCATATAAGCTCTGTGGCGCTTATGATAACTGATAATACTGTAGTGAAGCAACCTAGTTAGTTAGGTAGGATTTCTAACCTTGATCCTGCCAACTGTGATGATGTGTGTGTTTCCCTGATAGATTGCATGTGTGTCTCCATAGACACCTGTTTTTGTGGACATTCACATGTACTACACTTCCCTTATCCCATCTTTAGAATTGTTGTTGATGTCACTCACCTTCAAAGATACCTTTGGACAGCTCTCCAACATGTAAGCTCTGTGGCGCATGCAATAACTGCATAACACTGAAGTAGTAATACATAGACAGGTAGGGGTTTGAAACTCTGTAATGGTAAGTGTGTGTGTGTGTCTGTGTGTGTGTGTGTGTGTGTGTGTGTGTGTGTGTGTGTGTGTGTGTGTGTGTGTGTGTGTGTGTGTGTGTGTGTGATCAGTATCCTGTTGGGATGAGTGTGTACTGACAGGATGCATTGCAGTGTGGGTTTTGCTACATAATTATATTGAGGACCTATATGTCCCATTGTCCACATTACAAGGCCAACAGTTTTCAAACACTGTAGATGTTCTTGTAGACAATCCTCAGCCATAAATGTGTACAGCCATGTGCAATTACTATGTGACAGTAGTATGGATTAGTAAACAATGCAGGCATCTGTTATAATACCCAGATACCACTCTCCA
>NC_056751.1:221911934-221929434 GCF_019279795.1 Protopterus annectens
CCGAAAATAGAACTTATGGTCTCGACCATATGAAGTTTGGGTTTTTGGGAATTCAAGTCTTCGAAAATGAATCCATATATACATATATATGTACATATATACATATGTATATATATATATATATATATATATATATATATTTACAAGAAAAAAGGTAGCCTGTGTGGATAAACAGTGCTCAAGCAATAAACCAATATGAAAGTAAAAAATATGTAGTGAGCACTGAACCATGGCAATGAGTAACTTAATAAAAGACTTTAATGGACAGACTGTAACAAACAGTAATGGTGAGTGCTTTTGCAGTCAAGCTGCTTCATCAGACAATGTTCATTACACAGCTCCACCCATATATACATCACAAATAACTCTAAATGCAAATAAAAGCAATTTAAAATAAAAACAATTAAGATTTAAAAGGCCAGTGTAGAGTTTCAGAGACACGATCCTATAATGTAGTTACACATATACATATTATCTACAAAACATAAAAAACTTAAGTTAAATCAAAGATGTACTAATATATGTATAAAAACCACTTAATTAGCATAATGGCCTATTGATCAAGACCAGTTGAATAGATACCTTATTATTGAGGCCTCTGCCTATATTCACCCTCATCCTAATGATCCACTCAAGTTCCTTGTTTTCAACTCTATTTCTAGTGGCCCCCCTCCTTATGTTGAATTTAACCTTTTCAATAACCATAAATCTAAATTCATGCCCCATGCCCATAGCCATAACATGTCGTGAAAGTGCATTGGTATCAATGTGTCTGGATATATCGTAGAGATGTTCACTGATCCTGTCTCGTAATCTATGTGTGGTCATCCCTATGTAGAATGAACAGCAATTTATGCAATACCTTAAATATACCAAATTGGTACTATTGCAATATGCTCTCAAGCGAAAACTCAACTGTTTGCCTGCATCTGGATGGCAAAATCCACCGGAGCCATCCAGATATTAGCAAAAATTACATTGATTACAGTTCCATGGCCACTCTCTACAGTACAATTATCAGCTGATATACATGGCTTAGGGCCACAAAGTATCCTTTTGAGGGATTTCTTATTCTTGTAGGTATAATGCGGAATGTTACCAACTATTTGCCTAACATCCTCATCAGCAGATAGAATGTTCCAATTTTTTTCAAATATTTCCTGTAGTAGTCTAATGTTACTAGCATATGTCAAGGGATTCTCATAGATGTATTACTGGAATTAACATCAGCTGTTGGTCTTCGTTTATTAGAAAAATATGGTTTACCCTTCCCTTTCCTCATGGCCTGTATATCAGAGAGAGCTGAACTGACCTCTTTTTGGGAATATCCTCTTTCAACAAAACATGTCTCAAGATTGCCTAGTTCCTCCTTGAATTTCTCATCATCGGCTGTAAGTCTGGATGACCTCAATGCTTGTCCTTTCATTACATTTTTAAAAATATGTTGTGGGTGCATAGTATTACGCTCCACATATGTATTCCTATAGCTGGTTTCCTAAATATTTCTGTATTAAAATTTCCATTTGGAGATCTATGTATGCATATATCTAAACATTCCAAGCATGTTTGGGATGTACTAGCTGTAAACTTCAAAAAGTTAGTTGTATTATTAATATGTTCCAAAAATTGTGCAAATGTAAGTTCATCCCCTTCCCAAATAAGGAAGATGTCATCCACAAACCTCCGAAAAAATAATATGGGAAAATCCCTACCATGCCCCAATATAAATTCCTGTTCCCATGTAGCCATGACTATGTTGGTGTAGCTATTGGCACAAGGTGTGCCCATAGCTACATTATCATGCTGCCTAAACAGCTCTTGTCCAAACAGTAAAAGGTTATTATCTAAGACCATCTCTAATAAAAAACAAAGGAGGCCAATGCGTCTAGACTCATATGTGCCATAATTTTCCATATATTTTTTAAACATGTCAATGCCACAGTCATTAGGAATTGCCATAAATAACGATAGCACATCTAAAGCCACCATGATCATGTCTTTATCATGGGGTGATATATCCATAAAAAATTCATACAAATATTCCAAGAACTGCTTAGTATCCTTTAAAATATATTTATTCTTAGCTAAAATGGGCTTCAAATGTTGTTCAATGTAAATTTATAGTGGCTCTGTAACCCACCCCCTTCCTGCCACTATTGACCTCATGGGTGGTTCGGTGGGGTGTTTGTGGATCTTTGGTAGGCCTTGAATGATAGGTGTCAGTGGTTCTTTAACCAACAAATATTGATGTGTATCTTGACTAATGGAATGACATTGTAAGCATTCAAAAAGGCTCTCATGTATTAAATTAATGCTTTTATTTACATCCTCCTATGTAATTTTTTAATAAACTATATTATTGCATAACATGTCCATCATAGCTTCCTTGTACCATTCAATATCCATTATCACTAGGGGCCCTCCTTTATCAGCTGGTCTAATGGAAATAGTATGGTCCCATCTAAGATTATCTAGTGCTTCCCTTTCATATGAATTTAGGTTAGAAAAACATTTCATTTTAGTATTATTGTCATACGATTTTTAAGTGTCTCTTATACAGACTTTCTCAAATGTTTCCATGATGCCATTATTCAAAGAAATGTAGCCACTTGGGGCTGGATTCATGATGGCTTGCACAGAGTCTAAGAGTAGAGTAAGACTCCATGCAGCCATCATGTCCAACGAGCGATCCAGGAACAGTCTGTAGGGGCGTGTAAGAGAGCTCCTAAAACGTCTCTTACACGGACAGGGCTGGGATATGCAAATTACCTCACTTGCAGCCAAAAGGCATGCAAATGAGGTAAATTTGTGATCCAGGAAGCACAAACCTGTCCGTGTAGGAGCCGTGTTAGTTGCAGAAATGTACTCAGTTGACAACTGAGTACCGTTCTGCAAATAGCACAATGGAGCCTTGTCAGCTCCAAATAAAGGTTGCATATGGTTGAGGAAGCATGCCAATGGCCAAATATATGGCCATTGGAAATGTTCCCAGATGCAAAATTAAAATAAAAATACTTTTTTTTTCCGGCAATTTCCAATGTTTAAGTGTAGCGCAGCGCCGCACAAATGGGCTGCGCCACAAAAATCAAAAGAAATAAAAATTAAAACCCACAAACGTGGAATTTATGAAAATTGTTAAATTACAATGTAAGGGAATAGCAGGCTGAAGACAACATGGCCTCCGAGTAGGGGTTGCTAAGGGGAGAAGCCCAGTCTAAGACATGTAACCAAGCATTAGTAGGCAATCCTATGTAAATGAGTGTTAGGATAGTGAATCACACTTTTACATAGCAAATGAGCACAGTCAGTGGAGTGTAGGAGTAGGATATGGGGAGTAAGAGAGTAGGAGATAGGTGACATCACAAGGGGGGTATGTATGAAAGTAGTGAAGCTCACTGGAGTAGAGTGTCATGTGTTAGCTGTCAGTTAGACATCATGAAAAAAAGGTGTGTCAACAGGTAGGCCAGGGAAAGCCAAGAAATAGAAGGTGTATACTGTGGATAACACTAAAGTTTCATGCTGAGCGGGTATGCACGCGTGTGCGCGCCCGTAAACCCGAGTAAGACAGAGTGCACATGTGGAAGCATGAGTGCGCGCGTTTATCCCAGAGTAAGCATGTATAAGGCTGTTTAAAGACCTGTAAGTGTGTATGCACTGGTGTGCGCTAGTTTTCACCTGAATAAGCAAGTTTTAGTCCGTCTAAGCATGTGTGCGCGTGTGTGAGCTGGTGTGCACGTGTTTGCGCTTGTGTGCGCAGTGCTGCCCCCGAGGAAACAGAAAGGAAAAAGGAAGCACAACAAATAGTAGGAATCTACCAGGTAGTACTAGCAGAGCTAGCAGGTGAAAACAATCAGAATCAGGCAATTACACAGGCCCAGCCCAGCACTTAAAACTCTGCAAACAACAGTGCAGTGTGTTTCTCTCAAGAGACACTGCAACACTGGAGTAAGCTACTAGAAGTGAAAATTGAAAAAGCTTCACTCATTGCCATTGCTGTTATAAGGTGACATATGCAACATGCTGAGGGTGGTGACAATGCAAATGCTGCCGGACAACCCACAGTAAGGAGACAGAGAAGAGTGTACAGGCCCAGGGTCACCTACCAGGGGTTACATGAGCTGGAGATAGTGGAGCGCTATAGAGTGGACAGAGACCTCCTGCAGCAAATTGTTGAGCTGTGCAGGCCATGCCTCACACACAGAACCAACAGAGGGGAACCCATCCCAGTGGAAACCAAGGTATGTTTGGCCTAAGAATACTAGAAACAGGTACCTTCCAGAGACCAACTGGTGATATGATGGGGATATCACAGGCATCAGCATCCAGGGTACTGCACCAGTTCCTGGATGCCATGTCAACACATGTCAGTGATCATGTATATTTCCCCAATTCCCGTGAGGTATTGGCCAGCAATATGCGTCTCTTCCAGCAAATAGCAGAATACCCTGAGGTAGTGGGTGCAGTAGACTGCACACATATATGCATCAAAGCACCAGCCGGTGAGCGGGGTAGGCCCTACATTAATGGCAAGGGCTTCCCCTCCATCAACTGCCAGGTTGTGTGTGATGCCCAGGGCATAATAATGAATGCGTGTGCTGGCTGCACTGGAAGCTACCATGATTCCCATATCTGGCATCTGACGCAGCTGTACCAGACATTTGCCAATGGAGACATCCCACATGGTCACCTAGTGGGGGATGCTAGCTATGAACGGGAGCCGTGGCTGATGACACCCATCAGAAACGTACACACACCTGAACAGGAACGCCATAATGAGGCACACGCACAAACACAAAATGTAATTGAGCGTGTGTTTAGACTGTTCAAGTCACGGTTCCAGTGCCTGGACACATCTGTTGGAGCCTTGCAATACTCACCAACTACATGTACCCAAATTGTCATGATATGTGCTATGCTACATAATATGATTCTGCGAAAACAGCTGCAGCAGGACCAGCATAGGCCTGGGCCAAACAGCCCCCCACCATTGCCAAGGCCATTACAGGCAGAGCGTGACTCGGAGGAGGAACAACCTGTGCCTGACCCAGTAGGCAGAAGGAGGCGTCCCCAGTATGCCTTGGCCTTGGCAAAGAGGCAACGCATAGCACATACACTGGCTCAGTAGGAACCCTGGAAATGATACCTCTCTCTGACTCCCACATATAGTGAAAGGGATGCCTAAGTTGACACAACCTGCTTTCAAACATGTACAGGGAGTGTAGTATGTGCATCTGACATAGGCAGCTCTGCAGCACCACCGGAGGCATGATTGCCATGTGTTAAGCAATGTAAGGTAGTGCTAAACAGCATTTACCACCATTGCAAACTTGATGACCTTGAGTATCATCCTACCCTCACCAAGCATGATGCCACAATATGAAGACAAGATGATCAATTACAACAATTGGCTTACGTATTGGTGTCAGTCAAAGGGGATCCAATGCCTGTCAGCCTGGGATGACATGCTCGACAAGACATGATGTTTCGCTAGGGACGGCTTTCACCTGTCACCCCTGGCCTTTCCTCCATAGGTATCACAAGGGATAAGAAACTAGAAGTAATGCTACTCAATGCCAGAAGTCTAAACTGCAAGATGCATGCACTCCAAACTCTCCTCAGCATGGAGAATGTTGATATCTGTGCAGTAACAGAAACCTGGTTCAAGGCTCCGAAGAGCACACTAGCACTAACAGGTTACACCTCATACCATGCTTTACAGCCCCAAAACATGGAACAAACTACAAAAGGAGGGTGAATATCAATATTTGTCAAAGATACCCACACCCCCAGGTTGGTGGCACAGCATGAAGCATCAGAGACTATCCATGTGCAACTAACAGTGGGTAAAACTGCCTTCCAGTTCATAGCCTGCTACAGACCACCCTCCTAAACCCAGGAACCACACTTAGCCGACTTGCGAACACATGAAAATATGAAGGTCTCCCCAAACACCATTATATTGGGCGACTTCAACTATGCCCAAGAACAGAAGTGTATCCCTCACTGGTAAGATCAGACCATAGAGTAATCTCTCTGGATATTCACATCCCAACCCCAGCCAATGCCCAGAAAACCACAGTGAAAAACTTTTCTCTAAAGCAAATTTCACACTCCTCAAAACTGAGGTGGAATCCTTCACATCCCCTGTGCCTGTGGAAAATATGGCCCAGACCTCAGAAGCCTTTATAAACGCATTCTATGAACACCTTCAGGAATGCATGGATCATGCAATCCCAAATAAAACCAAGACCCAATCCTTCAAAGGCAGGCATCCTGTCTGGTGGACCCCAGCCATAAACAAACCATACAATACAAGGAGGAAGCTACTATATGATAGAGCAAAATCCCAAAAAGGGAAGGCATCTCCAATCAGTATTACTAAAAAACTATGGCCACACATAAAATCGTCTAAGGCCAGCTTTGAGATAAAAATTGTACAGGACAGTAAGGATATTCACAAGGCTTTCTTTATTTATGCTGGGAACCTGGGTGGGAATTCCCAGATATGCTCAGAATTAGTCCAAAATGGCAAACAATACACCAAACCCACAGACATTGCCAACATCCGAGCTGACAGGTTCAGTGCAAACTTCTCCCCCCCTCCCCACCAAAAGGGCAAATATCTATCCCAGCAGAGTGCTGGCCCCCTGACATCTCAGATGCTCAGGTAACAGCCAGCCTCTCCAAAGCAAAACACACAGCATAAATGGGACCAGACGGTGCCCTGGGCTGTGTCCAACATGAACCCCAAGAAGAATTGAACACAAATATAAAATCACTGTTCAGTCTCAGCCTTACCACAGGATATGTACCCAAAGAGCAGTGTACAGCAACAGTGGTCCCTCTCCACAGAGGTGGTGCCTCAATGAATACTTGCAAACTATCGCCCCAGAAACCTGACTAGCTTGGTCTGCAAAGCTATGGAAAGGATAATCATGGACCTCAGAAATAAAGATACTGGGGACCAACAAACACTGGATCCTACCAAGTTTGGCTTTGTTAAGGGCAGATCCTGCCTCTTAAACCTGGCTGGGTCATTTGAAACAGTCAGCAAGGCCATTGATGAGGGGAAGGTGGTCCACACAGCCTACCTGGACCTTGCAAAAGCCTTCCATACAATACCCCACTTGGTCATTATAGATAAGCTCACCAGCTTCAATATAAACCCCTGTGTCACTAGATGGATTGCAAACTGTCTCAAGGACAGAACCCACATGGTCAGAAATGCTGGAGCCATGTCAGACTCCAAACCAGCTATAAGTGGCATCCCACAAGGCTCAGTCCGGGGACCTCCCTTGTTTGGTATATATTTCTTGGAGGTACAGGCCAACACAGAAGGACTGTGGCTGAACAAGTTTGCAGATGACTGCAAACCGGGTGCCATAATTGACCTTCCAGCTGACACAAGCATCCTACAAAACGGCCGCATAGAAACAGACAACTGATGCCAGAGCCATGTCCTCAAGCTAAACGCAAAAAAAGTGTATAGTCATCCCCTTTGGCAAAAACTAAGTGCCCACAAATTACCACATAGGTGGTAACCCATTAAGTACTTTAGAAGTGATAAGGGACCTGGTGACCCAAGTTGATAGCAATCTCTCATTCAACAACCATGTGGCCAAAGTGGTTAGAAAAACATTTCATATAGCCCACCTAATCATGAAGGTATTCACATCTAGATCAGGGGAGGTCATCGTGCCTCTTGACTCATCCCTCATCAGACCCATAATTGAGTACAATGCCCCTTGTGGGATGTACCTTATCAAACACCTGCAGCAACTGGAAAGACCCCAAAAGTACCTCACCAGGAGGATCAAAGGGCTCAAACAGATGTCATTTGCTGCCCAGTTAAAGAAACTGCAGCTCCACTCAGTGGCATACCGCCTGCCCAGAGGCGATCTATGCCTGATGTATAAAGCCATGTCCAACCTGGAATCAATGGACATGCTGCACCTAAGTAAATCTGAATCCCATCAAGCTACATGCTCAAGAGACCTGAACCTCAGGACTGAAATAAATAGGACATGCTGGAGTGACAGATTCATAACCCAGAGGCTCCCTCCACTCTTGAGTAAACTCCCACTCCAGGTTAGCCAGAGTCCCTCATTGACTCGCTTCAAGAGGAATCTTGATGAGTGGATGGGAGATTGTAGGTTTACCCTGGGTATCACTTCTATGTCACTGTTAGACAGAGGCACAGTATACTAACCTTGAAAAATGTCATGGCAAACTCCAGGTAAAATGTGTGTTGAAAGCCAAACACACTCTGGCTAGGATTATAAATGCCCTAGGGCAGATAGCCTAGTATGAACCTATGAACCTATGAACAGAATCACACACACCAACTAGTACAACTGTGGTGAATGTGGAGTAATGTTTGGCAATGTCTACCCAAGTTGGTGAATACACAGCAATGTTGGACAAGCCTGGTTTAAGTAGGCCATAGCTGAACAAAATGCAATGCGCTCATATTTGCTCAACTGGCCCTTAACCAGTCTGGTCAGCTTAGTATGAATATTTAAAGCAGTGATGGGACTCAAACCCAGGATACTGTGCACCATAGTGAATGTACTGAACCACTACACCATGACAGTATTGCAGTGTTCAGCCAGTATAAAATAATGTTGACAAGTCTTTGCAAACTATCCCATGAAAACCCTGCAGGCACAGCATAATCCCTGTTGAGTTATGACACAAAGGAGTCTGGCAGTAAGAACACAACATGACTTCCAACACACACAGTATAAATGTCAATATTGGTATTGTTCCCACACAACCACAAATGTAGTGGACTTCAGATCACAACATATGGAAAAGTCACACTGGGCAGGCTCACACACTTGGATAAATGAGACATATGTCAGGCAACAAACCATGGAAAGCCTGAACTGGGCATGCTCACACACTCAGGCCATGTCTGAATATAGCAGTCGGCCACACATATCTGGCAGTTGTATGTGTTAAGCCAGGAACCTCCCATGATCCAGCAATCCACCCTGTGCACACAGTTAAGTGACAACAGACACATATATTAATATACTGGAACCCTGTCATGATGAAACATGTTCCGCAGATACACAAGTTGTTCATAGAAACTGGGAAAGCTACAGCAATAAAGACCTGCAAACAATATCAGCAACAAATATTGTGCATCCTGAACATAAACATAGGTACAGAGGTCGATACTAGGCAGTCTGCCCTAGGGAATTCATAAGCCTAGCCAGAGTGTATTTGACGTCCGCCCCCCAGTAGAGTAGCCTACTGTGCCTCTGTAAAGTAGGTCACAGAAGGCACCCTTTAAGGCTAGTTTGCTGTGCCTCTGTCAAGCAGGGACACAGTGGAGATCCCAGGGGTGAATTTGCAATTTCCCATCCATGCAGCTGGATTTTGCTGGAAGAGGGTTGGCGAGGGACTATGTCTAACTTTAATTGGGATTCAATTCCAGAGTGAGGGGAGCCTCTGGGTAATGAATCTGTCCCTGCAGCATGTCCTATTTAGTTTTGTGCTGAAGTTTAAGTCCCTGGAGTGTGTAGCTCTAAGGGTCTTGGATATTATGAGGTGGAGCATGTCCATTACTTCTGGGTTTGACATGGCTGTGTACGGCAGGCATAAATTGCTTCTGAGTAGGTGTTAAGCAACTAAGTAGAGCTGGAGATCCTTTAGTTGAGCTGCATAGGACATCTGTGTGTAGACCATGATCCTCTTGGGGAGGTACTGTTGTGGTCTCTGTAGTTGCTGCAGGTGTTGGGTAAGGTACACCCCAAAAGGGGCATTGTACTCAAACATGGGCCTGATGAGTGACTAGTAGAGGGCAACAATGAAATCCCATGATCTACATGCAAACCCCCATGTGATAAGGAGGGCTATATAAAGGTCTTTGCAATGACTCTGTCAATGTGATTAGCAAAGGAGAGGTTACGATCTATGTTGGTCCCCAAATCTGTAAATACATCTTCTGTACTTAATGGATTACCACTTATGTGGTAATTTGTGTGCACCTTGTTTTCCCCAAAGGGGAAGACTATGCATGTCTTAGCATGTAGCATGAGGCCATGGCCCTGGCAACAAGCATCCATCTCTGTGAGGCCCTTATGGAGGAAGCATGTGTCAGCTGCAGTGTCGCTTATGGCCCCCAGTTAGCAGTTATCTGTTAAGTTTGTTAGACATAATCCCCCCGTGTTAGTCTGAACCTCAGAGAAGTACATACCGAACAAGACAGGTCCCAGAACTGAGCCCAGTGGGACACCAGTTGTAACTGGTCTGGAAGTGGACATGGCACCTGCAATTCTGACCATGTGGGTTCCATCCCTGAGGCAGATAGCAACACATCTAGTGATATAGGGGTTGATATTTAAGCTGGTAAGCATATGTATGATGCCTGAGTGGGGTATTGTGTTGCAGGCTTCTGCAAGGTACAGGTAGACTGTGTGAACTACCTTGCCCTCATCCATGACCTCAGTAATCATTTCAAAGATATGAACTATGTGTAAGAGGCAAGATCTGCCCTTAACAAAGCCAAATTGTGTATGATCCACTGTCTGGAGGCTCACAATGGTTTTGATTATGACTTCCATGATAATACGCTCCATAGCTTTTTCTACCACACTAGTCAGGCTTATGGGGTGATAGTTCCTGTGGTCCGTTGTGGCACCACCTTTGTGGAGTGGGAACACAGTATCTGTATGCCATTCTTAGGGTACATATCCTGTAGTAAGGCAAAGTTGGAACAGTGACTTAATGTGAGTGTTCAGTTCTACTCAGAGCTTGTGTAGGACACAGCCTGGGACACTGTCCGGTCTCATAAATATGCTGTGTTATTTGTTGTGGAGAGGGCACCTTTCACCTGTGCATCTGTGATGTCAGGGAGGTTACATTCATTTGGGATGGGCATCTGTACCTTTGGGGGGTAAGGGGGGGCGTTTGTGCAGACCCTGTCTGCCAGGGTGTTGGCTATGTCCGTAGGCTTGACATATTTTGTGCTGTTATGCAACAATTCAGAGCATATCTGGGTGCTTCCACACATATTCCTGACATAACTAAAGAAGGCCTTGTGATTATCTGTAGTATCTGGTCAAGTTCACTGTCAAAAGTTGCAAGTGATGATTATATGAGGGATTGAAGTGTCTTGCCAATACTGTTCAGAGATGTCCTCTCTCTCTGGGATATTGCTCTGTTATGTAGTAGCTTCCTCCTGCTGTTGTACAGCTTATATATGGCCGGGGTCAACCAGACAGGTCTCCTGTTTTGGAGGAGTCTTGGTTTTATTTGGGATAGCATGAGCAATGCATACCTGCAGGTGCTCATAGAATGCATTTGTAAAGGATTCTGCAGATTGGGTTGTATTATCCTCCAGCACGGGACCTTTGAAGTATTCCACCCCAATCTTCACAAGTGCAAAGTCTGCTTTTGAGAAATTCTTTACAGTGATTTCCTTGGCTGGGGGTGGGGACAGGATATGGATGTCCAGGGAAAGTTGTTTATGGTCTGATCTTAACAATGAGGGGTCTACCTCTGGTGTGGAACATAGAGTCCCCATGTTGGTGATGATCAGGTCCAATATGTATTCCCCCTTGTGGCTGTGGTGACTGGTTGTGCCATAGCACATGGATTCACAAATTGTAGTGGCTGTAGGGTGATGTTGTTGAGGCCTGAGTAGTATCCCCAGTCAATATTCGTGTACCTGAAGTCAACCACTAGAATGGTGTGTGTGAAGACCTTCATATCCTACACCGTTCCCAGGAAAGCCGAGTGCGGTTCCTGGGTACGGGGGTGGTCTGAACTACACACCAAACCAAAAGGCAGTTTTGCACAATGGTAGTTGTATATGTATGGCCTGTCATGCTTACTGCAGTGGCACCAACCCAGAGGTGTGTGTATCTGTGATGTATATGGATACACCCCCTAGTTGTGTTGTGTGTTACAAGTCCTGTGGTCATGAAGCATGGTATAAAACATAACCTGGCAGTGCCAGTGTGCATATGTGACCCTGAACTAGGCATCTGTTAATGCACAGATATTGTTATCCCCCATACTGAGGGATAGTAAAAGATGTACATTCCTCTTTGGAAAGACTGATGATGTCAGCACCCTATGAATACAGCAGGAGAAGGGGAATTATCCAGTAATGTGAATAGCATGCTGCGCTAATGCGTTTCTCTCAAGTATCATAAAATAGTTAAATAGGGGTTTGAATCCTGCAAACGCTGTGTGCGTGTGTGGGGGGGTGTGTATGCATGCAATTCTCTTTGAATGGAATGGCCTTTTTGAAGACTGGGATAACACACAAAAGATGTACATTCCTCTTTGGAAAGACTGATGATGTCAGCACCCTATGAATACAGCAGGAGAAGGGAAATCATCCAGCAATGCAAATAGCATGCTGTGCTACTGTGTCTCTCTCAAGTATCATAACATAGTTAGATAGGGGTTTAAATGCTACAAATGCCATCTGTGTGTTTGTCACACAGTTTGTCAATGTGTTGTGTGTTTTGCTTTTATTATTGTATGACATATTATCATAACAGTAATTTCAATGCACACATCAGGTATGTGTGTGCCACATACAGATATGTACCTGTGACCTCTAATAGTTCCTATGTGTGAAGCCTGCCTCATATGAATACAGTTGTTACCTTTGCCAGCATGTGCCACAGCTTCACAGATCTTAGGCCATACATGTATGTTGGTGACAATGCAGGCTACTGCAGTGATCTGTGTCCTAGGCCAACTATGTGACACACACCCATGAAAGCTTTAATAGATTAATGTGGGTGAGGGTTCATGTCTGGAGTATATGTCAGACATGTTAAAACAGAGCAAAGTCTGTGAGTGATGGACATCCAGTGTAGGTGTATGGCAACTGTTGCCAATATGCATACAGACACCTTCTTGCTTAGGTGATACACCGAGGGACTGCAGAATACCTTTGGAAA
The DNA here is from genome assembly GCF_019279795.1 of Protopterus annectens. NCBI lineage: Eukaryota > Metazoa > Chordata > Ceratodontiformes > Protopteridae > Protopterus > Protopterus annectens. The sequence goes on from NC_056751.1 coordinate 221,924,867, forward strand.
TGTGAATATCACAGGATAGACAAGATAACACTTGTCCACATGTATACACCATTACCCGTTCTACATGATGGGTGCTACCACCTACATGGTACTGTTGGAATACTATGTTAAGTACATGTCGATGACAATGCTACAGTTGCATTACAGCAATACAGCATGGCTTGGACAACAGGTATCTGTCTGTATGATACCCTTGTGGTGGTTAAGTGTGTCATGTGTAGAATGCATTGTAGGCCACTGTATGCATTTGCAGTCATGGATGGACATATCCGTAGTGTGTTGGCATGTACATGAGACTGCTATATGCCAAAGGGTTTTGTTCCCAGGGATGTGTGGGGCTCAGTAAGAATGGCTCCTGGTATAGTGTAATACTGCAGGGATATCACTGACACTGGGTTTCCTACATCTGTGTATCAGTTGAGGAGACACCATGCAATGACCACTGAATGTCAGGCTATGTAGGTTGTGTATGCCACCAGAATGCAGACCACTGACATTTGGAAACCGTATCACCCACAGCATACTGTCAAACCATGTCATACATACATGTGACCCCAGGTGAAACATATGTGTAGTACAACGCAAAGTGCCCACCAATAAGAACTACAATGTATGAATACTGTGTCACATGGTGCATGTCACCCTTCCCATGTGTGCACTAAGCATCTACATGCAGAGAATGCAACTCTACCTTGGTCACAAATGTACACCTGCAACTCTGTGCTGCAAACAGCACACATGTGCTGTCCACTCCCCAACACATGCAGGCACAGGTACACACAACAGCCATGTGGCACATGTGCAGACAGTACACTTTGGGAATTAACACTGGTGTATACAAAACTACAATGACAACCATAGTGTTAATGCATCATGCATGCTCGGATATACCCACAACGATATAATTACACTGTACTGTTAACAACATGATAATATTACTACAGTGCTATGTAGTCACCCTGTGCATGAGCACCATGCTATCCTGTTCCTGCATCAATGTTACAGATGGCAGGAGGTGGCACAGTTTCATCATATGCACAAGGTGTATACTTGGTTTGCCAGAGTCTGCCATTGACACATCCAATCGACATGTATGTGTGTGTGTGTTAGTGAGGGACAACAGTACAACATGGGGCAATATTGATGTGATGTGTGTGTGTATGTGTTAGCCCTAGGTGTTAGAATTATGTGTGTGTGTATGCATGCACACAGTTCCAACACGTGGCTGCCATATACGGGTGTTTGTGGACAGCCACAGACTGTACCTGCCAGGTCATGCAGATCACTGTCTCTGGCCATGGACACGGTACCTGTGCCTGGCAGGGGTGCTACGGACAGTATCAGGTACTAAGCCAGACTGGGTACTGTCATCAGAGGCAGTGGGTTGTTGACTGGACACATGTACCTGCTGGGACCGTCCAGAGCCACGTGCACATGGTCTTCTAGGATGGTCTAATGACAGCACAGACCCAGCATTGCTGGGGCTGGTACTGGCACTATGAGAGTGGCTGCGGGTTTGTTGTCATCCGAGACGACTGCCAACTGATGATGTTGCTGGCATACGTCCATGTCGACGCCTCAACCATCCTGCACTGTCCTGGCTCATGGACATGTAGTTGTGGAAGAGATCTAATGTGTCCCCACAACGTCTATCAATGACCTCGCTGATATTACGGATGGCAGCCACAACGTCATGCATAGTGTCATTCATAGCAGTGCGATGTGCTCTAAGCTCCCTCAGACCCTGTCTGGTGTACCGTTCCATAAGTGCCTGTGCCTGCATTACAGCCCGGAACATAGCTGAGGTTGAAAGACCTCTGTGGGCACGTCTGACAGGGGCAGTATGACCATGGATGCTCCCACAAGAAACCCTGGACATCTGCCTGTGTGGTACCATGTCAGGAATCTGGCCATGGCTGCTGTGAGGGGATGCATGTGCCAGTGATACCACACTACCTTGGTCAATGCCCACTGTATGCTGTCCCTCAGCTAAGGACATTGATGACACTGGATGTATCGGCAGGATGGCTGTGCGCATTGATGGGGTTGACTGCGGTGTAGTGTCGATTGACTGACCAATGACAGACCCTGTCACACCTCCCTGTGCCATTACACATGTATCATCATTATCACTATCCCCAGCAGTGGCTTCAGGTTCCCTGCTGCACTCCACCAGAGCAACATCAGAACCTGTGAGAGGAAGACAGGAAACACGATTTACAAATATGTACACAATGTTAGCACACATGCACACAGGCACACAGGCACACAGGCACACTCCGCAGTCCAGCAGATACAAACACACACACACCTGTAATCCAACACATACACAATACTGTTTGAGGGTGGGTGACAGTATCACAAGGAAAAACATCACTGCACACGTGTCAGCATGCAGGTTATGTGTTGCACAGGAACATGCAGTGCAAGTGTAGACAGCCCTTGTTAATAACAGTATACGTGTACTTGATGCTTGTGTGTAGTTGATCAGTGATTGTCTCCACCCTGAGACACAATGTGTACAAGGACAGAACAATGTTGTGCAAGTGTTACAAGCTGTGGGTGCATATATTTGCACACACACACACACACATATGATGGTGCTACACAATAACTGCTATGAGTACTTTTGTGGTCAGTGGAACTGAATGTGGTGTAGAAACATGAGCCATGATCAACATGCATCTTGTGGTCAGTCAACAATAATAATGTGTGCCACACAGGCAGCTAGCATGCTGTACCTGAAGTGCAGTAACATGACTACATCCATAATTACACAGCCACTTGTTACATGGGTGTGGAAGGTGGCCAATAGTGAGCATTGCCTAACATGAATGTATTATTTGTTCAAGAATGTTGCACAAAGACATGATAGACCTCTACTCTTCAGGTATATTATGTGTGCTGCGTAGATGATAAGTGGGATACTGAAGGGTGGGCATACAGCAGGTGTCATAATTGGACATGTGTAGCAGGCTAAGGTGTAGTGTCTATGCCAAACATGTGTGTGTTGTGTACATGTGTATCAGGTATGCCTATCCAATGTCCGGTACTGTGTTGCCACATGTGTGTGTGATGCTCTGTTTATTGCATGTGAGTGAGGCAGCTACTGAGAATAATGGGATATGCATAGTCTCACAGCAAACATGCACAGCATGCATTATGTGTAGGTGTGTTACATGTGCACAGACTACACCTCCATATGACATGCACATGTCATTAGCAATAGTATTGTTATTACACACTCACCAGCATGGATTGGCTGCCTTGCTGTCACTCCAGAGGGACCTGCAAAAATATGACAGTGATTGCCAGTGGCCACAACTGTGCCATTGATACTGTGAGTATGATAAAGTACAGTAGTACAACAGTTGGCTTTCACAGGTGTACAGATTATACGCAGAATATCAATCTTGCACAAGAATAGGCAGGTTAACAGCTACATACACAGTACACATCTCACACACGCATAAACTACCAGTACAGAGAACAGTCAACTACATATATGGCATGTTACCTGCACACTCCATTTCAACTTGCTGGGTGGCTCCAGCCTCCATGATGACACATGTTTGTGGATGTTGTTGTTGTTGACCTGGAGCCACAACACTTAGGAGGAGCTCCTCCACACTGGTGAGGAGGGGGGTGGATAGGTACTCCACCACCTGTGGCAAGCTGTTGTCTGTGGATATCAGACGCACGCTGCCGGACATGTCTAATTAAATCACTGCAGTGATGGCGTACCTGCTCATATGTCTGGTTATGCATGCCCATGTCATTTACCCGACGGACGAGATCTTGCCACAGTGCAGCCCTCTCATGCTGGTTCTGGCTGGTCCTGGAAAACAGCACAGAGAAATTCTGCACCAGGCTCTGGTGGATCTCCTGTTCCTCTGCTGCTGTATAAGGTGGGTTACGCTGATGCACCATTGCCCTGGAAGGAAAAGAAAAATATGTGAGCAAGTCATGTGGCACACTTAATATTCTAATGTACTGATATCACTTAACTGCCATGTATACCATCTCTCTGTCTATCAGGGGATACACATGTTCAATACCACATATCAGTGCTCAACCCACAACTGTCTGACAGTGCCTGCCACACTCCATACAACAAACTAGCATACACCAGCACTTGGCACACTGTTTGGGATGCAATGCACAACCTCACACTGGGGGTATGTATCAAGCTAATGGGTGAGGAATATTGTCATCCCATGCAATGAATGCAATGCACATTTACAGTTTCAACAGTAATCCACCCTAGTCTTTGATGCCATACCCCTACCTGACATATGTGCACAGTTGTTAATATAGCCAGCATACTGCTGTCACAGAGTATACATACTGCCAGGTACACACATACCCTGTAACACATATGTGATTGCAGCCATGGTACAGGCATCATTACACACACATTACACATACATACAACACACAAATGTATGACGACACAGATGAGCATTAAATGTGTACCTTATAGTACTGTGTGCCCCTACTTACAGATACCTATGCATGAGGTATATAATCTATGCAGACTACAGGAAACACACCAGACAGTGTTACCA
>NC_056751.1:221934434-222019434 GCF_019279795.1 Protopterus annectens
AAGTAGGTATATTTGGGAAGGTAGGTTGAGGAGGTTAACAGACAAGACAAACAAGACACATACAGGGGTGGAGTATGACACATGTGGGGGGTAAACACAATTGACGGGGACGGATGTTTGGATATTGCAAGCCCATGAGCCCACAGATGGCAACAGTGGAACTGAGATCCCCACCCATGGGCAGTTACCACTGCGCCTTCACAGCCCAGGCGGGGGCTGTGCTGGGGGCTGGATAGGACGGGCAGGCACACCCATGAGTTGTGCCACTCTCGCCTCAAGCTGGCTTAGGGGATCAGTCACGGAACACCTGATCTCACTACGCACCACAGACCGTACTCTTTGGAGAGTGAGTGGAGGCTCTCCTCCGGCCATGCTTGCAGAGGGGGGACGAGCCCCATCCCCTGCAGCGCTTCCACCTGAAGGTGGCACAGGGCCACTGGAGGAGGAGGTCCCAGCCTGAGCACTGGTGCCAGGTGCACTCGGCAGCTGAGGTGGGAGAGGTGGGTCCGCTGGAACCCGCCTTCCCTGTTGTCCTATGTTTAGCAGTATTTTATGGCATTTTGGGTTAGTAACAAACAACACCATTCAAAATTAGTTGTAACAGCATGCATTAGTATTCCCATTAACCAAACACACATGAATTCCGAACATTGAGCAGCAAGCATAACACATACATATTTAGAACAACAGTGGACATTGCAACAGCATGCAGTGCTGATTGGTGGCAACAGGCAATCAGGTTTGGATATGTGAACAGGGCACATGCATCAACGTACATGCAGATATGTATAAACCAACAGGACAAATGTCCATGGGAATTAATTGTGAATACACATACCCAGTTTGGTGTGGAATGGCATAATTTGTGAAAATAGGGTAGGGTGGGGAAATATTACATTAACAACTTAAACTGCCTATACATATACTGGCATTCCTAGTAGATGCAGATATATATCCCCTATATGTATTAGTACAGTTTCCTGTATATAACCTTAGGAATGTTGGTGATGGGGATGTTACTGCTACATTAATATACAATCCATTTTTATTCATATATGTTCATATCTGGCTGTGTTCAGGTAAAACATCCTGCTACATTTGATTTATATGGGTCTAGACAACTGTGGATGTTCAGCATTTCATACAACCATACTATCTCCATAATGCAAGGGTACAGCAACATATCCAAATTGTGGGATGGACACAGTCCAGGTTCTGTACTTTATTAAAGACATTTCACTCTTTGGTTGTGGCTGTCTCATTCATTTCATTATGTAGTGAATGCAGTATACCTTTATTCCAGACTTATTACAGCTTTCTTGGTAGCTTCAAACTCTTTCTCACACTCTCTCACTTATTTTATATTTACATTTCAGGATGGTACTTAATTCTATGCTTTATTAACATTTATTACTGGGTTACAACAATACTTTCCAGCTGACTCACTTATTTCATATGGCAGAATTTACAAGGATGTATTCGACACTTGTCTGTCCTTTGTTGATTGATTACAACACTCATTTTCAGGCTGAAGCAGTTATCTGATATTACAATACAGGTGGAAACTCTATTTGAAACTTGTTTAATCTTTATTAATGGATTGCAATACTCCTTTTCAGGCTGCATCACTTATCTAATCTTACAATACTAGCAGAATCTTTCTTCTAGGCTTATTTGACCTTTATTACTGGGTTACAACACTGAACTCTTTTACAGGCTGTCTCACTTATATTCTATAACAATACCAGCAGAATAATTACTAACCTGCCTGGTGGCGCAACCTTGCCAGCCTATCAGCATAGGCTTGCTGATTCGTGGAATGAACACCTGCAGCTGTAATATAAATGAAGGAATATTGGAACATACCTATCCATACTATAGGCTAGGATAGCATTTCATATATACTTAATTACATGGATACTTACTCAATAGTGGGGCATTGGGCATTTGATGGGCCTCCTGGATCCATCGGTTCAGTTGGTCCTCCTTTCGTTGCTTCAGGTCCGCATGGTGGTGACGGACCTGTTCACCAGTCCTTGGAATGCCTGTGGCACTGGTGAGATCATGTGCCAACCAGTTCCATGCCTCTGCCTTGTACGCTCCCCATTGAACCTGGCCCTGCATGAATTGGCCTTCATGATGATGGACTAGGAGCCAAACCATATATTTTGACTCCTCAATGCCCCACCTTTGTGCTCTAAAGCGATTTCCCTCTCCTGCACCTGCCATCCTGACTGCAAATGGGTACCACAATCAGTTATGGTGTGTATTCCCACCTATGGGACTTAAATATGCCGGTTTTCCCGCACTTATTTGTGATTGGCCATTTTGGAAATTTCTCAGCTTACAGCAAACCTGCTTTGTCATGGTTATATTTTCATTCCTTCCTATATGTATGGTAATACTGTATTTCAAAGTACAAGTGTCATGGCTTAGTGGTTTAGTACTTTGACTATGGTGCACAGTATCCCGGGTTTGACCCTTGTCATTGCTTTTTTATTTTACTACTATCTAGACAGGCTAGGAGGTGTGTCTGTGTAAAGGCGACTTTGCTACAGGTTGCTCAACGTTGCCCGATGGTAAGCTGGTTGGCGCGCTGCGCAGCTCCGCGCAAACGGCTTACGCTGGGTGATGTGTTATTTAGCTATAAGCAGTCATATTAAGCTGGGTGAAGCGCTGCTGAGCTACGGGCACTCATATTAAGCTTTGTAAAGTGCTGCTCAGTTACAGGCACTCATATTAAGCTTGCTAAAGCGCTGCTCAGCTACGGGCACTCATATTAAGCTTGTTAAAGCGCTGCTAAGCTATGGACAATTATGTTCCTTTTTTTATATAGTATATCGGTTTTGTTCACATATACATGGGCCATTTCATTACATTTTACTTAAATTATAGTTATATATGTCGGGGAATTGTTTCATACTTATTTAAATAAAAAATGGAGAATGATGTTGTGGGGGCTCGAACCGTGACTACCTCCTCTTTGGCTGACATCTCTACCACTACGCTATTGCTACTTGGCTTAATTTGCATATGTAGATCTTATATGCTTTTCAATGTCTGCTAACTGTGGCTGAGCGAAGGGCATACCCACTCAAGCGAGCACAAATACGGGCAAACATATTGGAAATTATAAAAAAAAAATGAAACTGTTATTTTTACATTTTATACATTTTCGGTAGGGTTTAGTCTGTGGGGATATGTGGTGTTGTGTTCCTTGACATTTCAGCGGACTCGCTTGTGGGTGTTTACTATCAAGACTCTGACTCTTCTGGGGGCGTGTCCCTTTGCAGTACTCGGCAATCGGTCACGCCCCCTACTTTCCTACATGGACCATGTTAGACTAGGGTATGTTTCAGCATGCCCTCATGAATATGCATGGCATGCTGACGTCATACCATTCAACTGCAGCCTCCAAGTAATATATATTAAGACTTATATGGAGGTTTCATGAATCCAGACCTTGGTTTTTTGAAAAACTTCATAGAACCAATATTGGCATCATGTTCCCCTCCATACTGCAATTTTAACATGACATTATGTGTAAATGTTTTGAGTTCAATCACATTATCTGTTAACATCATTCTTTCAGCTGGAATGAAAGTTATACCTTTTTGTAGTACAGTTAATTTGTCAGTATAGAAACACCGTTTGGACAAGTTCCATACTAATAATGGCTACGTCCCTGCCACATCTTTTTCAGCGTTTGCAGGTTGTTGTCTTCCATCGATGTTTTTCTTTTTACTCTCCCTTGGCTTCATGACCTCTCCTGAAAATAATTTGTTTTAATGGGAAAAGGAGAGGTGAATAAACAAGAACCCTGTTCCATGCCTGAGAAGGTAGAATTATAGGTAGTATTATCTATAGTTCCACTAGGTTGTAATTCACAGACTGCTGCTGGACCCATTTCCTTGTTCCTTGCATCATCCTGGTTTTGCTGCTCAACTGATGAGTAATTCAATGTCATTATGGGAGGAGCTGCAGAACTGCTTGTATTATCTGCAGCATTAACCTTCCGTGTTGGAAGATTTAGTTGTAAATTTATAGTTGAAACATCCTTTTCCATGGCTGTAGCCTCACTCACATTCATTCTGTGCTCCTCCCATATGGGAGGATTTCGTTGTGAGTTTGAGGTTGAAGCATCCTTCTCCGTTGTCACAGCCTCATTTGTATCTCTCCTGTGCACCACATTATTAGCGTAATTATTCTCCCTCGGCCAGGAGAAGACACGCCCATTAGCAAAATCAGCTGAATCCCTTTGCAGCTTCTTCTTTTTGTATGCTAGAAGCTGTGATTCAAACACTGCTATATTGTCAATCAGTTGATCCATCTTAACATCCATGATCATAGATGGATATTTGACATACAATTCCTTTTGCATTTTACCCACAGCTGTTAACAGGGCATTTTCCTCTGGTCTAAAAAAATCAATTAGGAGCCGCATTTATTGAAAACTCATGGCAATATTAAGATGTTGCCACCTAAGTAACAAATCCTTATAAGTAGAACCATAGGATGGCATATTTAATACACAAAGACCTCGAGGTACTATCTTTAAATTGAGGCAAGCCTCAAAGTGAAATCTTTGCATCTGCAAATGCTTTAATTTGTGTAATCATTTTCAAACTTCACAAAGTCCTTTTTAAAGTTAATAGTATCATATTCACATACCATTTCTGTTTCACTATCAGTAGTTGCAGGCTGAAAGTTCAATAGTGGATTCTCTCTGTATTCAATCAATGGAGTGATGTCTCTTCGTCTTACATATTTGGATCCTTCCAAAGAAAGTGAATGTCCAAACTCTGTAGCTGGTAATCCACCTTCTGCCATGTCCCTACACAGCCAAATGCAGTAAATATAAACATAAAAAGGTAGGCTGTGTGTATAAACAGTGCTCAAGCAATAAACCAATATGAACATAAAAAATATGTACTGAGCACTGAACCACGGCAATGAGTAACTTAATAAAAGACTTTAATGAACAGACTGTAACAAACAGTAATGGTGAGCACTTTCACAGTCAAGCTGATCATCAGACAATGTTCATCACACAGCTCCACCCATATATACATCACAAATAACTCTAAATGCAATTAAAAGCAATTTAAAATAAGAACAATTAAGATTTAAAAGGCCTGTGTAGAGTTTCAGAGAAACTGTCCTATAATGTAGATACACATATACATATTGTCTACATAACATAAAAAACCTTAAAGGAACATTCCTTTCTGTATTCCCATCATCACATTCAAATCTGGATCCCAAATCTCTTTTCATGCTGGATACTTCCAATATTTCCCGATCTATAACTTTTCTATTATATCCTCTTTGTTTAAATCTGTGTCCCATATTGTTTATCTCTTCTTTAAATTCAACTTCATTACTACATATACATCTAAGTCTTCGGAACTGATTTTTCGGTATATTCAATATAACATGTTATGGGTGGCAACTATCTGCCCTCAGTATTGAATTTTTTGTGAATGGTTTTCTATAAAGACACGTACTTAAAGTACCATCATTATTTTAACAACATGTACATCCAAAAAGCAATAGCCATTTCTTCTCTTCTATCAACAAAGACTATATCGAACACATTGAAGTTTAAATGATCCACAAAAATGTTCCACTCATTTGGAGAGCCAGACCATATAGCGCAGCAATTGTCGAGATATCGACGCCACATTATCAATTTAGATTTAAAAGGGACATCCTCTTTATAAATCAAACTACATTCTAAGTACCCCATAAAAAGATCTGCATATACTGGCGCGAATTTTGTACCCATTGCAGTTCCATTCACCTGTTGGCAGACTTGTAAGACTGTTTGCGCTGGTGTGCCGAATAGGCAGATCCTGAACAGTGTAAGCATGTGTGCACGTGTGTAAGCCACTGTGAGCACGTTTCTGCTGGTATGCACGCTGCTCCCCCTGAGGAAACAGAAAGGAAAAAGGAAGCAACAGAATTAGTAGGAAGCTAGCAGGGAATACTGCTGGAGCTAGCAGGTGAAAACAATTAGAAGCAGGCAATTACACAGGCAGAATAGTAGCCCAGCCCAGCACTTAAAACTCTACAAACAGCAGTGCAGGATGTTTCTCTCAAGAGACACTGCAAGACAAGAGTAAGCTAATAGAAGTGAAAACTGAAAAAGCTTCACTCAGAGCAGAAATGTTAGGGGCTGCCATAGCTGTCATAATGAGACATAGGCGACTTGCTGAGGGTGGTGACAATGCAGATGGTGCCAGACAACCCACAGTGAGGAGGCGGAGAAGAGTGTACAGGCCCAGGGTCACCTACCACAGGTTACATGAGCTGGAGATAGTAGAGCGCTATAGAGTGGACAGAGAGCTCCTGCAGCAAATAGTTGAGCTGTGGAGGCCACGCCTCACACACAGAACCAACAGAGGGGAACCCATCCCAGTGGAAACCAAGGTATGTGTTGGCCTAAGAATATTAGCAACAGGTACCTTCCAGAGACCAACTGGTGATATGATGGGGATATCACAGGCATCAGCCTCCAGGGTACTGCACCAGTTCCTGGATGCCATGTCAGCACATGTCGGTGATCATGTATATTTCCCCAATGCCCGTGAGGTATTGGCCAGCAATATGCGTCTCTTCCAGCAAATAGCGGAATACCCTGAGGTAGTGGGTGCAATAGACTGCACGCACACGCATCAAAGCACCAGCCGGTGAGCGGGGTAGGGCCTACATTAACCGCAAGGGCTACCCCTCCATCAACTGCCAGGTCGTGTGTGATGCCCAGGGCATAATAATGAATGTGTGTGCTGGCTGCCCTGGGAGTTACCATGATTCCCACATCTGGCATTTGACGCAGCTGTACCAGACATTTGCCAATGGGGACATCCCACACGGACACCTAGTGGGGGATGCAGGTTATGCAGTGGAGCCGTGGCTGATGACACCCATCAGAAACGCACACACACCTGAACAGGAACGCCATAATGAGGCACATGCACAAACACGTAATGTAATAGAGCATGTGATTGGGCTGCTCAAGTCACGGTTCCGGTGTCTGGACACATCTTGTGGAGCCTTGCAGTACACACCAACTACATGTACCCAAATTGTCATGGTATGTGCTATGCTACATAATATGATCTTGCGAAAACAGCTGCAGCAGGACCAGCATAGGGCTGGGCCAAACAGCCCCCCACCATTGCCAAGGCCATCACAGGCAGAGCATGACTCGGAGGAGGAACAACCTGAGCCTGCCCCAGTAGGCAGAAGGAAGCGTGCCCAGTATGCCCTGGCCTTGGCAAAGAGGCAATGCATAGCACATACACTGGCTCAGTAGGAACCCTGGGAATGATACCCCCTCTGACTCACTCAAATAATAACAGGGATGCCTAAAATGACATGACCTGCTCACAAACATGTACAGGGAGTGTAATATCGCATCCGACAGAGGCAGCCCTGCAGCACCACCTGAGGCATGAATGCCATGTGTTAAGTAATGTAACACCATGTACTATATGCACACCTGAGGACCCTGACTAACATCCACCCTCACCAAGCATGAAGCCACAAAATGATGATGGGATGATAAATAGCAATAACTGGCTGAAGTAATGCAGTTAGTCAAAGGGGAGCCAATGTGTTCCAGCCTGGGAAGACATGCAGAGCATGACATGATGCACCACCTGCTAGGGGTGGTGTGAACCTATCAGTCCAGGCCCCATGGATACTGGCAAAGGCTGTCAGTACCCACAGCATGCCCTGAATAGGTAAGTCTCAAAACACAAACCCACCTTCATAGGTACCACAAGGGATAGGAACCTAGATGTAACGCTACCCAATGCCAGAAGTCTAAACAGCAAGATCTGTGCACTGTAAACGCACACAGTATGGAGAATGCAGATATCAGTCCTGTAATAGAAAACTGGGTCAAGGCTCACATCAGCATCCTAACACTACCAGGTCACACCTCATACTGTGCTGTACATCCGCAAAACATGGAACAAGCTACAAAAGGAGGATGACTAGCAATAAATGTCAAGGATAACCACACCCCCATGTTGGTACCACAACAAGAAGCAGCATGGATTAGCCATGGTCAAATACCAATGGCTAAAACCGCCTCCCAGTATATAGCCTGCTGCAGACTACTGTCCTAATACCAGGAACTGCACCTGGCCTATGTTGGAATACATGAATATATCAAGCCCCCCAAACCACATAATATTGCTTGACTGAAAATACCCAGACATACACTGGGAGCATTATACTAGCACCAACACAGTAGGAGAAAAGTTCCCAGAATCCATAAACCAAAATGCCCAGGAACAACATACCACTCCCACAAGAGGGGTAAGCATACTGGATGTGATAATCAGCAACATGTGTACTGGATGGCAAGATGAGAAGTGTATTCCTCACTGGTAAGACCAGACCATAGATTAATCACACTGGATATACACATCCTGACCACAGTCCCTGGCCAGAAAATCACAGTGAAAAACATGTGTAAAGCATAGGTTGCACCCCTCCAAACTGATGTGCAATCCACGAAAGGCCCTGTGCAAGTGCAGAATATGGGACACACCACAGAACATGTTATACAGGCATTCCATGAACACAGCCAGGAATGCTTGGAGTATGCAATCACAAATAACAACAAGACACAATGCCATACACGCAGGCATCTGGCATGCTGGACTCCAGCCATTACCAAACCATGCAAGAGAATGAGGAAGCTACTACATGATAGAGCAAACATAAAAAGGGAAGTAATCACTGATCAGTAGTATGGCAATAAAATATGTCCACACATACAATCCACTAAGGCCAGCCACAACAAGTAGAATCTGTGAATCCAGAGGCAATGTGACACCTGCCCCAAGTACACAGACAACCCACAACTCCCCCCAATAAATACAAATATATGTGAGAGATGCAACCATGTATCCAAACCGGAGGCTGAGCTCCCCCAACTCAGTACTGTCAAAACTAGTCAGGAGGAGAAGGTAACCACATACACCACAAACCCAGTCCCACATAGACCTATCACAACTGTAAACCAAACACATAAACACAGAAAAACATTCCTGGATGTCCAATTACAAACACACCACACCAACAGAAGCCTCCAAAGCAGATCCCAAGCAACCACAACCTCCAAACATAGCACATGCAACACATAGTACACAAAGCTGGTGTGCCAAACAGTCACAGGCCAGAAGGAGAAACAACATGCCTGATACAGTTGTAATAGGTGTCTGTATAGGCAGACACACTGCTGTCCCACTCACCAGACTGAACAAGGGAAAGGGTATAGTAAGCTGCCTGTAGGCTGCCACAATATGCCACAAAACACAAGTATGCAGGTCACCCCAAAGCAAGCAGAAATATGATGCACTCATTGTCCATGCTGGTGTGAATGACCTGAGATGCACCTCCCTGGACTACATGAAAAGAGACATGGATGAGCTCTCTGAGTATGTACCCCAGGCTGGTATGACACTGGCTGTTTGCAGCATCCAACCCTCACCAAGAATGATGCCACAGTACAAACACAGAATGATCAGCTTTAACAGGTGGCACAGTTACAGCTGTCAGTCCAAGAGGGTCCAATGTCTGTCTGCTTGAGATGTCATGCATGACAAGCCATGTTGCTGTTCCAGGGATGGCTTGCACCTGTTACCCCTGGGCATCTGGATACTGGATAAGGCCTTTGCCACCTCCATAGAGCCGTACGCAGGCAAGGCCAAAAAGACTACTCCCCACCCTAGAAAACATAAGTGGTAAGAAACATAAGGGTAATGCTGACCAATGCAGATGTGAAAACTGCAATATGCATGCCCCTGAGGCACTTCCCAGTATGGAGAACATCGATGTCTGTGCAGTGACAGAAGCCTGCTGCAAGCCTACTGATAGCACCCAGCACTACCAGGTTATAACACATATCATGCGTTATGGCCCCAACACCTGGACCAAAACATCAAAGGAGGGGGAGTATCCATATGCAGCACAGACACCCATATGGCCAGGTAACTGACAATGCACAAAGCAGCGGAGACCACCCATGTGCACCTAAGTGTAGTAAAAACTGCTGTACAGTCTGTAGCATGCGACAGACCACACTCTCACACACAAGAACTCCACCCAGACATCCTGAAGACACTGGACAGTATGAATGTCTCACCAAATACCAGACAAGGTACTCACAAATTACCACATAGGTGGTAAACCATTATGTATGCAAGGAGTAATCAGGGACCTAGGGACACAAGTCGACAGTAATCTGTCATGTGACACTCACAATGCCAATGTGGCTCGGAAGATTGTCGATATTGGACACCGTATCATGAAAGGATTCACATCTACATCAACAGAGGTCACTGTGCCCCTGTACTGTTCCCTTATCAGACCCATAATCTAGTACAATGACTCATATGGGATGTACCGTACGTGACACCTGCAGCGGTTCGGAAGACCTCAAAGGTACCCCACCAAGAGGATAAAGGGTGTCAAATATATGTCATATGCTGCCTGACTGTAGACACCCCAGCTGAATGCAGTCACAGACTGCCTACACAGAGGCATTGTATGTCTGTTGTACAAGGCCATGTCCAACACAGGAGTAATGGACATGCTCCACCACAGGAAATAAAAGCCATTGGAGCTGTGAGAGTGACAGATGTCAGCCTCAACACATAATGAAATAGGATGTGCTGGAGGGACAGATAAATAACCCAGAGGCTCCCCACACCCAGAAACAGGATCCCAATCCATGTTAGGCAGAGCCCCTCACTGACACCCCTCAACAGGAATATTGCCAAGTGGATGGATGATCGTACATGTACACTGGGGGTCTTCACTGTGTCACGACCAGTCAGAGGCACAGTAAAGAAAATCACAAATGGCCATAATAGTCACATAGCAAGGGGCGGCGAAAGACACACACACTCTGGCTTGGCTTACTAATGCCCTAGGGTGGATAGCCTAGTATGAACCCATGAACCTATGAAGATACAAATTGTACAGGACACTAAGGATAATCACAAGGCTTACTTAACTGATGGTAGGAACCATGTTGGGAATCCACAGATATGCTCCGAATCACACAGATATTACAAACATACCAAACACACACACATATTGCCAGCATACAACCTGAGAGGTGCAGTGCAAACCCCCCCCCCCCCAGAATGCAAAATATCTAGCTCAACAGACTGCTGGTCCCCTGATATTGCAGATGCTGAGGTAACAGCCATCATCTGCAAAGCAAAACACACAGCAGCAAAGATATGTGATGGTGTCCTGGGCTGAGGCCAACATGGACTCCAAGAATAATGGAATGCCAAATCACACTACTGCCCAATGTCAGCCTTACCACAGGATATGTACCCAAAGAGCAGTGTACAACAACAGTGGTCCCTCACAACAAAGGTGTTGCCTGAATGGATACTGCAAACTACCACCCCAGGATCCTGACAAGCTTGGTCTGCACAGCTATGGAAAGGATCAGTATGTACCGCAGACATAAAGCTATCGTGGACCTACAGATACCGGACCCTACACAGTGTGGCTGTCATAACTGCAGATCCTGCCCCTAAACATGTTTGACCCACTTGAAACAGTCATTAAGGTCATTGATGAGGGCAATGTGGTCCACACAGCATAGCTGGACCATGCATATGCTTCCAGACAATACCCTACGAGTTCAGTATGGATATGTTCACCAGCTTAAATATATACCCCTATGTCAGTAGAGGGGTTGCAAACCAGACCAAGGACAGAACTGACATGGTCAGACATGCTGCATCCATGTCAGACTACAAAGCAGATATGAGTGGCATCCCACAAGGCTTGGTCCTGGGACCCCCCCGTTCCGTATATATGTCCCATAGGTATAGGCCAACATGGAAGGACTGTGACTGAACATGTATGCAGAGGAGTACAAACAGCCCACCATATCTGACCCCCAGCTGACACAAGCAACCCACAAAAGGGCCACCTAGAAACAGACAACTGGAGCCATAGCCATGTCAGCAAGCTAATTGCAGAACTGTGTATAGACAACCACCGTGGATATACAGTAAGTGCCCACAAATTACCACACATGTGTTAACCCATTACGTACCTAACATGTATTGAGAGACCTGGGGACACAAGGTGATAGATATCCTGCACTGGACAAACATGTTGCTGTAGTGTTCGCAGAAACATACCATATACCCACCCAATCATTAAGGTTGTCAGATGTAGATAAGGGGAGGTCACTGTGGCTCTGCAGTCATCCTTCATCAGCGTCACAATTTACTACAATAGCCCCTGTGGGATATGCCTCAGCAGACACCTCCATCAACTGTAAAGTCCACAACAGTACCCCACCAGGAGTAGCAAAGAGCATGAACAGATGCCATGTGTTGCCTGAGTAAACAAACTGCAGCTCCACACACTGCCATACTGCCCAGCCAGAGGCATGCTGTGCCTGATGTATGAAGCCATGTCCAAGCTGGAATCAATGAACATGCTGCACCTTGTACAATCTGAATGGCAGTGAGCTATGCACATGAGAGACCTGAACCCCAGCACTGACATACATAGGACAAGCAGTACAGAATGATCCATAACACAGAAGGCACCCCCACTCTTGAGTAAACACCCAGTACAGGTTAGCCAGAGAGTCAACTATCGACACACCTCAAGAGGAATCTTGATGAGTGGATGGGAGATGGTAGGTTAACCCTGGGTATCACTGTTATGTCAGAGGTAGATGGAG
This sequence comes from Protopterus annectens, assembly GCF_019279795.1. Classification (NCBI taxonomy): domain Eukaryota; kingdom Metazoa; phylum Chordata; order Ceratodontiformes; family Protopteridae; genus Protopterus; species Protopterus annectens. Next base: position 221,947,183 of record NC_056751.1, read on the forward strand.
GCACAGTATACTAACCATGACATATGTCATGGCAAACTCCAGTTACAATGTGTGTCGAAGGACAAACACACCCTGTGACTAGCATCAGAAATGGCCTAAGGAACATCACTAGTGTTTGCCAATGTCCACCTATGTTGTGGAATACACTACCAATGTTGGACGAGCCTGGTGTAGGTAGTCCATATCTGAACATAATGCAATATGGTCATATGTGCACAACTGGCCCCTACACAGTCTGTTGTGCTCACTATGAAGATGTCAAGCAGTGATAGGACTAAAGCCCAGGATACTGTCCACCACAGTGAAAGTACTGAACCAGTACACTATACGGTACTACAGTGTTAGGTCATTATGAAAGGATGTTGACAACTGTATGCAAAGTATCCCATGCAATCCCTGCAGGCACAGTATAATCCCTGTTGTGGCAGACACGAAGCAGTTGGCCAGTTAGTACACAACATGACACCCAACACACAACCATAAGCGTGAGATATTGTTGAAGTTCACACACACCCAAATATGTGGTGGACTTCAGAGTGCAACATATGGAAAGCCCACACTGGGCATGCTCGCACACTTTGATAAATGAGGCATATGTCAGACAACATGCCATGGAAAGGCTGAACTGGGCATGCTCACACACTTAGGCCATATCTCCATTTAGCAGTTGGCCACACATATCTGGTATTTGTACGTGTCATTCCAGGAACCAACCACAACACAGCAATCTGCCCAGTGCACACAGTAAATGACTACAGAGACATAAGTGATATAGTGGATCGCCCTCATAGTCAAACATCTTCCACAGATACACAAGTTGTTCATAGGAACAGGGAATGCTATGGCAATCAAGACCTGCAAACAGTAGAACAGCACAACAGATATTGTGCATCTGACAATTGAACATATGGGTGTAGAGGTCAGTACTAGGCTTGTTGCCCTAGGGAATGACAACTTAGCCAGAGTGTGCTTGGCATCTGCATCCCCAGTACAGTAGGCTACTGTGCCACTGTAAAGTAGGTCACATAAGGCAACGTGTGAGGCTAGTGAGCTGTGCCTCTGTCAAGCAGTGGCACAGTGGAGATCCCAGGGTTTGAATGTGCTAAGCCACAGCCATGTTGTTGATGTGTGCTGGAAGAGGGTTGCTGAGGACCTCTAACAGTAAGTGGCCATCAATAACAGACTGAGGGGAGCCCTATCTGCATTGTCTGGACAATTCCACTGTCAACACTGTGTTGTGATGATTATGTGGGAATGACGTGTCATGCTGGAACTGTTCACAGATGTCCTCCCTCTGTGGGCTACAGCTCTGCAATGTATTAGCTCACTCTGTCTGTTGGATGGCCCATATATGGCTGGTGTACACCTGACAGGTGTCTTGTTGTGGAGCAGTCATGGGTATATGTAGGATAGCATGATCAATGCAAACCTTACACATGCTCATAGAATGCAATTGTCAAGGATTATGCAGAGTGGCCAGTATAGTCCCCCAGCATGGGTCCTTTGAAGTTGTCCACCCCAGTCTTCACAAGTGTAGAGTCTGCTTGTGCTAAACACAGTTTGTGTGCAGTGACAACCTTGCCTGGGGGTGGGGATGGGATATGGATGTCCAGAGAAAGGTGGGTATGGTCAGATATCAACAATGGTGGTCTACCTCTGGTGTGGAACAGTGAGTACCCATGTTGCAGATGGACAGGTGCAATATGTATTCCCCCATGTGGCTGTGGTGTGTGGTTCTGCCATAGCACATGGACCCACAACTTGTAGTGTGGCTGTAGGGTAAAGTTGTAGAGGCCTGTGTAGTTCCCACACATAATATGCCTGTACCTGATTTTAACAACTGGAATGGTGTATGTGAACACCTGCATATCCCGGCACTGTTCCCAGGGAAGCTAAGTGTGTGTTTTGGATGTGGGAGTGGTGTTCTGGACTGGTTGTGTTGTGTGTTACAGGTCCTGTGGTCACGAAGCATGGTATAGAACATAACCTGCCAGTGCGATGTGCATATCTGACCCTGATGTAGGTGGCTGCAAATGCATATATATGCTATCCCCCACCTGACAGGTAGTACTAGATGTACATACCTCTGTAGAAATAAAGATGTCAGAACCCTATAAATACAGCAGGTGCAGACCAGATGCCTAGTAATCCGGTTAGCGCGCTCTGCTGATGCGTCTCCCTCAAGTGTCATAATATAGGTAGGTAGGAGTTCGAACCATGCAATTGCTCAGTGTGTGTGTGTGTGTGTGTGTGTGTGTGTGTGTGTGTGTGTGGGTGAGTGGGGTTGATGTGTCTGCAAGTCTGTGTGAGGGGAGATGTCCCTTTTGGCAACTGTGAAAGTACTCTACAGGATGCACATTCCCCTATCTAAGCACGGATTATGTCAGCACCCTATAAGTACAGCAGGAGAAGGGAAACCACCCAGTAATTCGAATAGCGCGCTCTGCTAATGCATCTGTCACGAGTGTCATAACATAGTTAGGTAGGGGTTTGAATCCTGCATCTACCCAGTGTGTGTGGAGGGAGGTTCGTGTGTGTGCATGTCTGTGTGAGGGAGATGTCCTTTTTGGCAACTGTGAAAGCACTCTACAGGATGCACATTCCCCTATCTAAGCACAGATGATGTTAGCATCCTATAAATACAGCAGGAGAAGGGAAACCTCCCAGTAATTCGAATAGCGCGCTCTGTTAATGCATCTGTCACGAGTGTCATAACATAGTTAGGGAGGAGTTTGAATCCTGTAATTGCCCAGTGTGTGTGGAGGGGGGGTTCGTGTGTGTGCAAGTCTGTGTAAAGGAGATGTCCCTTTTGGCAACTGTGAAAGCACTCTACAGGATGCACATTCCCCTATCTAAGCACGGATGATGTCAGCACCCTATAAGTACAGCAGGAGAAGACAAATTTCCCAGTAATTCGAATAACACGCTCTGCTAATGCATCTGTCACGAGTGTCAAAACATAGTTAGGTAGGGGTTTGAATCCTACAACTGCCCAGTGTGTGTGGAGGGGGGTTCGTGTGTGTGCAAGTCTGTGTGAGAGAGATGTCCCTTTTGGCAACTGTGAAAGCACTCTACAGGATGCACATTCCCCTATCTAAGCACGGATGATGTCAGCACCCTATAAGTACAGCAGGAGAAGAGAAACCTTCCAGTAATTTGAATAGCACGCTCTACTAATGCGTTTGTCACGAGTGTCATACCATAGTTAGGTAGAAGGTTGAAACCTACAAATGGCAAGTGTGTGTGTTTAGATGTGAGGAATTTGTGTGTGTGTGCAATTCTGTATAAAAGACATGTGCTTTTTTGCAATCAGGAGATCACACTACATGATGCACATTACTCTTTCCAAACACTGATGATGCCAGCACCCTATAAGTACAGCCAGAGAAGAGGAACTTCCTAGTAATCCGAATAGTGCGCTTCGCTAATGTGTCTCTCTCACGTGTCGTGACATAGTTAGGCAGGGGTATGAATCCTGCAAGTGTGTGTGGGGGTAGTAGGGTGTGTGTAAATGCAAGTGTGAGAGAATAGATCCTTTTGGCAAATACAGCAGATGCTGCATATTCCCCCAGTAAACACAGGGGATGTCACCACACTATCAGCACAGCCAAACAGGGCTAGTTGGCCAGTAATGCCAATAGTGCGCTCTGCTACTGGGTCTATTACCATTGTCAGAGTACAGATAGGTATGTTTTGGAAAGCCACAACTGCCACATGTGGTTGTGTCACACATTATGACCTTGTGTGGGTCTTTGTGCATAACAATGCATGCCATGGCCTAAACCAGCAATGGCAATGCACACATGATGTATGTGTGTGACACATACACATAAATACCTGTGATCTGCAGTAGTTACCATGTCTGACACGTGCCTCGAGTGGATAAATGGTATTTGCAATGCATAACAATATGACTGTGTCTTACTGTGCAGGGGCCGCACGCGGTATGTGTCTATACAGTGTGGGTGTATATGGTAAAATACCTACAGCAGGGGATACACATCTGGTCTGGGCCATATAGTCTACATGTAGTCGATGTACAGGTGCTGCATGTTCCCATCTGTTGTGGGAGTGGTAACATGTTATTTCACTGCAATTCAGTGACCACATGCTGGGAACCCTTCAACTAGTGTGTTGTAGCTACAGTAATGCTCACGCACAATGTTTGGCTGGATGCAGTCCAGCCATATAAAGACAGTTCTTGAGACTGTCATATTGCCAGTGTTGTTATGGAGGATAGATGGGTTTCCTGTGTATGGGAGGGTTGTGTGTGCCAGGCTATGAACCAGAAGGCAGTCCACCACACTGTTAGCTGCACATGATTAGGCCCTGATGCTTTGTGCTGTGCCAGCAACCTGGAGGTGTGTGTATCTGTGGTGCCTTGGGATACCACCCCCCTGTCCATGTGTGTTACATGTGTAGGTGGTGACAGGCATGGTATGAGGTACAACCTGGCAGTGATGGGTTGCACCTGTGAGCTGTGAATCAGGACTCTGGTACTGCACAGACATTGCAGTTCACCGTGCTGAGGACAGTGTCCAGTGCATGCATCTTGCGGTGTACACAGCTGGTGTTGTGTAGCATCACTGTTACTGTCCCATCCTGTGTGATACCCGCGGAGGTGGCTATGTAATCCGTGTCCTGCAGCATAAGGCAGTATGTGTGTATCAAGGGGCTTCGCCAATATACATTGGCCCATGGGTGTCACGTGCAAGCTGCCCATTGCAAATCATTGTGGCTTCCCTAGCATGTAAGCACACGTTGAAAGCCAGTGGATACCCTATGAATGACACTGGAGATTGAGCAGAATGTAGACATAGAACACCCTTCCTACATATAGTGGTAGCATACCCGGTGAGGGTATGATGGCAACCAAGATCAGGCTCATACTGGCCCGTGCCACATGCGGACAGATCCCTTCTATGTTCCCTATCATGTAGTCCAGGGAGGTATGTCTCAGGTCATCCATAGTGGCATGGTTAATGACTGAGTCATATGTGTCCATGCCTCTGACTGACCTGTATGCATGTGTTTTGTGGTGGACCATAGTGCCCCACAGGCATATCACTGTGACCTTCACCATGTACAGCCTGTTGAGCGGGACCCCACTGCAGCGGCCAAGAGAGGTACCTGACACAGCTGTAGCAGGTGTGTTGTGTAGCCCTACAGGCTGTGAGTGTGTGGCACACGGATGTGTGTGCCATGTGTGGCATGTGCTCTGTTCGGTAGCGTATGCCTGTGTGCCAGCTGCGGAGGTGTGTGATGCTCAGGCAGGATGCTATTCTGAGTCTCCAAGTATGCCCCAGTGTGTTCAGATTGCTGTCAGTGTGGGTCTATGTCTGACTGGTATTGTAGTCACTGTAGTATGTCATGCCACCTGACAGGGTATGGCATTACTGGGTTCAGATTGCTCAGTCCACAGATTGGCTATGTGGTGGCATCCCACACATGTGTTGTACGTTCCTAGCCAGGGGTGATGGTTGACTGCATATATGTGGTAGCTGTGACATTGCCACATGACTCACATAAACCACAACTGGACCATAGAGTTGATTCACAGGTTACCTTTGCACATGCTAACCTAGAAGTGTGATTGCCATGGTGATTACCAACACATAGGGCCAATGGGGAGCAACATACTGAAGGTGTGTATGTGTGGGTGTACTGCTACTGATTTCATAGCACTGGCATATATGACTGCACACGTGGGTAAATGCTAGGTAAGACATGTGCAATGTGTCACAGGCAACGTACATGCGAACAGGATAGACAGTGACATTCTGTCATGTGTAAACCTGACATACAGATTGTACACTATGCAGATGTCACTAGGAGTCCACAGAAGCACTGTGACTCTGCATTGCAGGTGGAAGCAGTGTTCCAGGGAACCCCAAGCAAACATGCATGCAAACAAAGCTACAGTAAGCAGGGCTGGAAGTAGTCCATTGTACAACAAAGAAGGGGTAACACTAACAGTAGGTTACAGTGCAAATATGTGGGCACTATCAACATGTACCCAGGAATGCACAGCGCAGATGCCCATGGTAGAACTGATATTATGTCATAGTTAATTGTGATTTGGATTACATTGGTACTGCACACATATCAACATGTGCAAACATCCACATTGCATAGTCGTTGTGGGCAACTTGCCACCATTACTGTACATGTCCATCATTGCATATCACTACTTGCATTAGCTTCCCCCCTGTGCTACCCATGTATGTGGTTATCTGTTGACATCCTTATCACCGGTATGCAATAATGTGCAGCTGTTACACTTTGGTACATACTATGGGTGCAGATAACAACTCAGGACAGTCATACGGTTACTGCATCAGGCATTCTGGGATATACACACAGTCATATCAGCACACTGTACTGTTACCAACATGATACTACTAATACACTTCTATGTAGTCACCCTGTGCATCAGCAACGTGTTTACCTGTACCTGCACTGATGTTGGAGATTGCAGGGGGTGGCACAGTTTCATCATATGCACAGGATGTGAATTAGGTATGCCTGAGTCTGCCACTGATACCACCAATTGACATGCGTGTGTATGTGTGTTGGTGAGGGACAGCAGTACAGGGTGGGGCACTGTTGGTGCAGTGTGTGCGTGTATGTGGTAGCCCTAGTTGTTAACATTTCGCATGTGTGTATGCACGCACACAGTTCCACCTCATGGCTGCCATATACAGGGGTTTGTAGACAGACACAGACTGCACCTGGCAGGTCATACAGATCAGTGTCTGTGGGCATGGACATGGTACCTGTGCCTGGCAGGGGTGCTACGGACCATATCCGGTACTAAGCCAGACTGGGTACTGTCATCAGAAGCGGAAGTGTGTTGACTGGACACAGGTCCCTGTTGGGACTGTCCAGAGCCACGTGCACGTGGTCTCCTGGGGCATTCCGATGACAGCACAGACCCAGCATTGCTGGGGCTGCTGCTGGCACTATGGGGGCGTGTGCGGGCCTGTTGTCATCTGCACCGACTGCCAGCTGCTGCTGTTGATGGCATACGGCCACGTCGACGCCGCAACCGCCCACCATTGCCCTGGCTCATGGACATGTGGTTGTGGAACTGCTGTAATATGTCCCCACAACGTCTGTCTATGACATCGGTGAAATTACGGATAGCATCTGCGATATCACGCATACTGTCAGTCATGGCTGTGCGACATGCTCTCAGCTCCCTCAGACCCTGTCTGGTGTACCTTTCCATACGCAACTGTGCCTGCATGACAGCCCGAAACATAGCTGAAGTTGACAGTCCTCTTTGGGCACGTCTGCCAGAGGCAGTACACCCACGGATGCTCCCACGAGAACCCATGGGCAACTGTCTTTGTGGTACTATCGCAGGACCCTGCCCATGGCTGCTGTGTGGGGAAGCATGTGCCACAGATACCACATTACCCTGGTCAATGCCCACTGTATCCTGTCCATCACCTAGGGACAATGGTGACATAGGATGTACTGGCAGGATGACTGTGCGCAATGATGGGGTTGACAGCTGTGTACTGTCAATTGGCTGACCAATGGTGGACCCTGACACACCTTCCTGTGCCATTACACAGATATCATCATTACCAGTACCTGTGGCACCAGATTCAGGTTCCCTGCTGCAGGACACCAGAGCAGCACCAGAACCTGTGGGAGGAAGACAAGAAACACAGTTTACAGTGTCCACACAATGTTACCAGTGATGCAATTATGCACACATGCACACATGCACACGTGGACACATGCACACATGCACACATGCACACATGCACACATGGACACAGGCACACATACACACATGCACACATGCACATATGCACACATGCACACAGGCACACATGCACACATGCACACATGCACACATGCACACGTGGGCATGTGCACCCATGCACACATGCACACATGCACACGTGGACACATGCACACATGCGCACGTGGACACAGGCACACATGCACACATGCACACGTGGACACAGGCACACATGCACACATGCACACGTGGACACAGGCACACCTGCACACATGCACACATGCACACCCCGCAGTATACACACAGAGCACTACTGAGTTACACTAGTATTACTAGCACTATCAGGACTATTATAGGTATTGTTAAACACACTCACCAGCATGGATGGCCTGCCTTGCTGTAACACTGGTGGGACCTGCAGAAATGAGGAGATTAATGTCAGTGGGCACAACTGTGCCATTGATACTGCATATGATACAGTGCAGTAGTACACCAGTTGCCTTTCACACGTCAGCTGCTGATATTGCCAATATCACACCTGCACAATTACTACATACTATGTTGACAGCTACATACCACGGACACACCTTACACATGCATAAACTAACAGTGTACAGAACAGTCAAGTGTACATATGGCATATTACCTGCACACTCCATGTCGTGCTGCTGTGTGGATCCAGCCTCCATCATGATGCAGGTGTATTGCTGTTGCTGTTCTGGGGCTGGAGCCATAACACTTAGGAGTAGCCCCTCCAGTCTGGTGAGGGGGGAAGTGTGGCCACCCCACCTCCTGTGGCAACCTGTTGCCTGTGGATATCCGGCCTTGCGCTGACAGACATTTCTGATTAAATCACTGCAGTGATGTCGTACCTGCTCATATGTCCTATTATGCGTGCCAATGTCATTTACCCTACGGACAAGGTCTTGCCACAGTGCAGCCCTCTCCTGCTGATTCTGGCTGGTGCGGGAAAACAGTTTGTCATAATCCCGCACCAGGCTCTGGTGTATCTCCTCATCTTCCGCTGCAGAGTAGGCGGGATTACGCTGACGCGCCATCTCCCTGGAAGAGAACACAAACAGGATATCAGCAGACTATGTCAGGAATATATGGCACACATACCATACATGATACTCAACTGTAGTGATATACTACTACTCCCATATGTAGCATGTGTGTGTCTCTTGGTGGATACACAAGTACATGGCCAGATATCAGTGCTCAGCCAACACCTGTGCAACAATACCTGCCACATTCCATACAACATAGTAGCATGCCCCATCGGTCAGCACACTGTGACAGGTCCAATGCACAACCTCACTCTGGGGGTTCATACCAAGGTACTGTATGTGGAACGCCATCCACTAGTGTGATCTGGACACAAGTTACTCGGCCTGGATATACATATCCCACCACCACCACCAGCACAGTAGACTACATTGATATGTATGTGATTAGACAGTCAGTTATTCACTTGTTAGGACTGAGATGGTATCCATGCAGCCCACTGGGCCAGTGGAAGCCACAACCCACACTGCTGACCCCTTTGCGAATGCTTCCCACGGACATCCCACAGATTGCATGGAACATGCACACACATTTCTAATCCAGACCCTATGCATAAAGGTTAGGCATCCTGTCCGGTGGACCCCAGCCAGAGGCAGATTGTATAACAATAGCAGGAGGCTACTGCAGGACAGAGCAGATTCACATTAAGGGAAGGCATCTGTGATCAGCACTGGTAATACGCTACGGTCTCTCATGACAACAGCCACGGCCTACTCTGGGAGGGAAATGGCCACAAACACTATAGATAACCACAAGGCCTTCTTCAGTTATGTTACACATATGGACCAAATGCCTCTGATATGCTCTGAGTTAATACACACCTACTTAACATTCACCAAACACACAGATATTGGCAACATTCTTGCAGACAGGTTCGGTGCACGTATCCCCCCTCCTTCTCCCCCACAAGTAGAAATACTTATCACAGCTGAATGTAACCTCCCTATCATCTCACATGTCCAGGTGAGGGCCGCCCTCAGCAAAGCAGAACACGCAGCATCACTGTGACCTGATGGTATCCCTGGATGTGTGCTACATGCACTCCAAGAGGACATGCAACCGCATATAAGACTGATATTTAACCTTGGCCGTACTACAGGATATGTACCTGAACACTGGCATACAGCAACAGTGGTCCCACTCCACTAAGGAGGCACCTCTACTGACTCTGGGAACTACCGCACCATAAGCTTAACCGGCCTGGTCTGCTAAGCTATGGAATTATTCAGTATGGGACGCATATACAGCGATATTGGGTACCTGCAGACACTTGTTCCCGGCCAGTTTGTCTTTGTGATGGGCTGATCCTGCCATTTGAACCCGGTTGACCTTTCAAAACAGTCACTACAGCCATTGATGAGGGCAACGCAATCCCTACAGCCTACCTGGACTTGCCTAAGGCTTTCAACACAGTACTCCACTCAGGCATCATAGACAAGCTCATTAGCTTACATGTTACTACATATGTCACATGATGGGTTGCACACTGGTTGACATACAGAATCCATAATATCGATATTGTAGGAGCCATGTCAGACTCAATGCCAGTCACATGTGGTATCCCACAGGCCTCTGTCCTAGGACCCCTCTTGTTTGGCATTTATTTTTCAGATGTAGAAGCGAACATGTGTGGGTTGTGGATGACAAAGTTCCCAGATGACTGCTAACTAAGCGCCATTGTCGTTACACCAGCTGACACACACATCCTACAGACGGGCCTGACTGCAACAGAAAACTGCTGCCAGGATCATGGCCTAACACTGACTGACATGTAAGGTATAGTCATCCCCTTTTGGTGGAACTACGTGCACACAACATATCACATGGACATACCTATAGATACAGACCTATGACACATTTGGAGGGTTCACAGTATGCAGACTATTAACCTGCTACTTTACATTACCTGTGTTTGTTGCAGCTGGTTGCGTTACCACTACTTCTGCTTCCTGCTGCTGCTGGCACGGCTTGCTATTGTCACTGCTGACAGCTTAGACTCAGTGTGTGTACCGTGTGTTGTTGTTTTTTATTTCTCTCTCACTCTCTGTTTCTGTCTCTGTCTGTCTCTCTCTCTCTGTCTGCCTCCAGACAGAGCAATGAACGTATTGCATGTGTGGAGTGTTAGTACAGGATGCTTTTGTAGGTATCTGCATAAGTCCATGTGATGGCCTCTGCACCAGTTGTAAGCCAGTATTTGCTAATTGCATGCAGCCAGTTGTGTACTGATTGCAGTTCTAACTGTGATTTCAGGACAGTGCTATAAAAGGGTATGTGAGATAGGCGTTGCCCTTTCAGATTGTAAGGGCGGGGAACATGCTGGTATGCTGTGGACACTGTTCTGTGAGTGTAAAGGTTAGTATCTCTCTCATGATTCAGGCTGTGTTGTAGATTCACATTTCTCCATTCCTCTCTCCTGTTCCCTGTAGTAAGTGTGTATGCACAATGACACCTACAACTATATATATCTATATATATATATATATTTATATATATATATATATATATATATATATATATATATATATATGAATATACATACATTTATATATGTACATTAACTGACATTATTACCTACTAGCTACCAACTAGCATGGCTGTTTCTGTTCACACACTGCTATTATGGAAATCCACTAGTTTTGACAGTAATTCTAAATTACATGCTTTGTGTACTACACATCCTATATTCCCTTTACATTCATTCCTACTATTACATGATATATTTATTTCAGCACAATGTTCTTGTATAAGAGTCATGGCTTAATGGTAGGTCATGCAGACTACTGTTTCCAAGGTCCTGGGTTCGGGACTGACCTGGTTTGCGCGGATCTCACGCATGCGCACTGGCATTTAGCTATGCGCACACCAGCTTACAACCGCTTACTCTGGCGCACACCCGTGCTATTTTCTTTGAAAGAAATGAAAATGGGGAGACAGGAAAGTGGTGATAAAGGGGTCACAAAGAGGGTAAGACAGTAGGGAAACAAGCTTGGGATTTGCAGGAGGGATGTAGGTAAGGCCCATAGCTGCCCATTTCTTCATCAGCAACAGCTGTGCATATGTATGTAATTTGGTGTGACATTTGAAACCTTCCACCCCTGAGAGAGGTGTCAGGACAACAATAATACTTGTTGTACAGCCAATTGTAATTGATAGTTTCCATGTCCAGCAGACATGTGGGCGGAATGGGCAGCTATGTATGGGGCGTAATCTTTTTGTGGGTACAGAGTGCCCTTTTTTTTTTTTTTTTTTTTCAGGTGAGAGTGGTATGTCAGGTGAAGGAAGTCGGTATAGCTGGGGAGGTAGGTTGGGTAGGTCAACAGACAAGACAAACAAGACACATACAGGGGCAGTGTATGACACGTGTGGGGGGGGTTACACAATTGACGGGAGCGGATGTTTGGATATCCAGAGCCCATGAGCCCACAGATGGCAACAGTGGAACTGATATCCCCACCCATGGGCAGTTGCCACTGTTCCTTCACTGCCCAGGATGGGGCTGTGCTGGGGGCTGTGTAGGCCGGGCAACAGGCATGCCCGTAAGTTGTGCCACCCATGCCTCAAGCTGGCGTAGGGGCCCAAGAACAGAGTCCCGGATCTCCCTACGCACCACAGTCCTGACGCTACGGAGGGTGAGTGGTGGTTCTCCTCCGGCCACACTTGCAGAGGAGGGATGAGCCCCATCCCCTGCAGCGCTTCCACCCGCAGGTGGCACAGGGCCACTGGAGGAGGGTCCAGACTGGGCACTAGTGCCAGCTGCACTCGCTAGCTGAGGTGGGAGAGGTGGGTCCGCTGGAACCCGCCTTCCCTGTCATCCTATGTTTTGCATTATGTCATGACAGTTTGGGTTAGTAACATATAATACCATTCACAATTAGTTGTAATAGCATGCATTAGTATTCCCATTAACCAAACACCCAGATATTCACACCATTGAACAGCGAGCATAACACATGCATAATTTGAACAGCAATACACAGTCCAACAACATGCAGGGTTGATTGATGGCAACAGGCCATCAGGTTTGGATGTATGAACAGGGCAGATGCATCAACGGACATGCAAATATTTATGACCCAACAGGACAAATGTCCAGGGGTGTTAATTGTGATTGCACATGCCATTTTCACATGGAATGGGTTATATGTGATTATAGGGTGGGGCGAAGAAAATAATATTAACACCTTCGAATACCAATACATATGCTGTACATTTCTAATAGCTGCACAGATATACACACTACTGTTCTAACTACAGTTTCCTATATGATAACTACTTCAATTTGGTGATAGGACTGTTACTGCTACATCAATATACATTTTATTGTTCTTCATACGCATTCATATCTGGCTTTGTTCAGCTACATCATCCTGCTACATTTGCTTTATATAGCTATAGACAACTGTGGATGTTTGGTATGTCAGACAATCATACTATCTGCATATTGCAGACTGAGAGCAACATATCCAGATTTTGGGATACACATTCCAGCTGCAGCAACACTTTGAACAGATTTCGCTGTTTGGTTTTGCTTCTCACATGCATTTCATTCTGTACTGACTGCAGTATACTTTATTCAGGGGTTATTACTACTTTATTGGTGGATTCATAACACTTTCTCACACTCTCTCACTTGTTTTCATTTTACTATTCAGGATGGTACTTACTTCTAGGCTTTATTGACATGTTTTACCTGTAGTTATTACAATCCTTTCCAGCAGTCTCACTTCTGTCATGTTTCAGTATTTCGACAGAGGTATATTTCACACATGTGATTTGCTCATCTTCTGCAGCTGTACTTTTCAGCCTGCTGCAGGTTGTGTAGTATTATATTACAGGTGGGGCATCTTTATTTAAGACTTTATTTCAGACATTTTCATTTTTCTGTTTGGATTACAGACTGCAACACACTTTTATAATCAAGCAATACTTGCAAACACTCGTACACTGTTACTTGCACATTCTATTACTTAGTGACTACACTGCACTCTTTTGCTAACTGTCATACTTTTATATTTTTTTATAGTTACTGGGAAAGGATTACTGACCTGCCTGGTGGCGCAACCGCACCAGCCTATCACCATAGGCTCTGCAGTTCACAGAACGGACACCTGCAGCTGTAATATAAATGAAGTAATATTGGAATACACATCTCCATAATATCAGCTAGTTTAATTTCTTACATACATAATTGCATGTAACTTACTCAGTAGTGGGGCATTGGGCATTTGCCAGGCCTCCTGGATCCAAAGGTTCAATTGGTCCTGCTTGCGTCTCTTCAGGTCCACATGGTGGTGACGAACCTGCTAACCAGTCCTTGGAATCCCTGTGGCACTGGTGAGATCATGAGCCAACCGGTCCCATGCCTCAGCCCTATATGCTCCCCACAGGACCTGGCCCTGCATGAGTTGGGCCTCATGGTTGTGGACTAGGAGCCAGACCATGTATCTGGACTCCTCAACACCCCACCTCTGTGCTCGAAAGCAACTACCCTCACCTACTCCTGTCATTCTGGCTGCAAGTCAGTTCTACAATCGTTTATGCTGTGTATTCCCACCTATGGGGCTTATATATGCCGTTTTTCTCGCACATATCTGTGATTGGCCATTTTGGAAGTGTATCAACTTCACAAAACCTGCTTTGTCATGCTCCACTTTGTATTCATTCCTATATATTTGCTATTACTGCATTTATAGGTACTGCTGTCATGGCTTAGTGGTTCAGTACCTTGACTATGGTGCATAGTATCCTGGGTTCGAACATGACTGTCTAGACAGGCTGAGGGGTGTGTCTGTGTAAAGGCAGTATTGATACGGCTTGCTCAACGTTGCCCATCGGTTAGCTTGTTGGCGCGGTGTGCAGCTCTGCACAAATGGGGTATGCTGGTTTACGCCTCATTTGGCTATCAGCACACATATTACGCTCAGCTCAGCTAGGGGCACACAGTTTCAGTGTGTTAAACCACTGCTCGCCTATGGGCACTCATTTTGCACCTGTTAAACCACTGCTCACCTACGGGCACTCATTTTGCACCTGTTAAACCACTGCTCACCTACGGGCAGATGCACTCACCTTGTTAAACTGTAGCTCAGCTATAGGCACATCTGGCATCTTTTATTATTTTGTTATCTCACATTTCTTTAAAATAAATGGACTATTTCATTACATTTTACATATACTATGATTTTATATGTGTACATGTTTGTCAGGGACTTGTTTCGTGCTTATTTTACTAGAAATAAAAATTGGTGTTGTGGGGGCTCGAACCATGAATGCCTGCTCTTCAGCCGACATCTCTACCGCTACGCTATTGCTTCTTGGCTTACTTTGCTTATTTAGTTCTTATATCCTTTTCCACTGACTGCTAACTGTGGCTAAGCTACGGGCACGCCCGCGCAAACGAGTACACTCACGGGCAAACATCTTTACGATTTAAAAAAAATATATAACATGTTCATTTATATATTTTATGTTCATAGTCTGTGGGGGCATGTGTTGTGTTTATTCACATTTCCATGGCCTCTGTCGTGGGTGTTTACTTTGGGCAATTTTACTCTTCTGGGGGTGTGTCCGCTTGCAGGGCCCGGCCTATGGACACGCCCCCTACTGTCTTCCATGGACCGTGTTAGCCTTCGGTGTGATTCAGCATGCCCTCATGCATATGCATGACATGCTGACGTCACACCGTTTAACTGCAGCCTCCGTGTAAGCCATGTATCTCTTACACGGAGGCTTCATGAATCCTGCCCTATGTGTAATCCACTGATGACGCCTAAAGGGTGAAACCGGTTTGGAGTGTATTTTACTGTCTGTGAGCTAATAAAATATTTATGCTTCTTATTTTGTCAATAGTGCAGTGCTGGAGTATACATATATATATATATATATATATATATATATATATATATATATATATATATATAAATGACATATATGAATATATATAAACCAATATATAGATGTATGTAAATATGTTTATAAATATATATATGTGTATGTGCATGTTTACATATATCTACAGATGTATATATATATATATATATATATATATATATATATATATATATATATATATATATATATATATATATATCCATATCCTTGTTATTGGTAAACATGACTGTTGTATATGCCTTCCCAGAAAATCACACCATATTTATCTGATATGTGTATATTTAGATATAACAACATACCTGATTCAACACTAATATCACTAACATACTACACAATTGTAGAAGTCAAAGCTGTTGTTCAATACTATTTAGTATGTGTACTGACAGATATATTGGAAAAAAACAACAGCCATCTTTACAGCTGTGATGGCTTAGTATTTAATTTCTGTGACTATAGTGTATAGGGCCCTGGCTTCAAAACCTGTAGGGGCTGTTTGTTTTGTTTCTAGGCAGAACAAGGACTGTTAAATACAGAGTGGTTAAGGCAGTTTTGAGCTGCTTTTAGCGGGTTTGAGCTGATTTGCCCCACGGTAAGCAATGTTAACTGCCTGCTAAATGAAAAGCTGCTTACACCATGTAGGCTTCGCTTACCAGTGCACAAATCTGCTTAGCATTTACATTTAAGCAATGCTTACACCTGCTAAGCATAGCTCAGCCCTGGTAATCAGTGATAACATTCCAGTCTGATGAAATAGCATGGTAATGACATCCTTAATAAGTGTATTCAGTTCCATGTGCATAACATGCTTCTATGTGCTGTCATCACAGTAGCAAGGGGTGTGAGTATACTGTCTGGGATACCTGAGTATATACGGTTAGTACAACAATTTTTTTCCTTTTGTATGTGTTTCATACATGGGTAGTATCCCAAGTTATATGCAGTCACACTTGTATATATATATTGTACCATTACATTACTACCATTATCAGTACTTTCCCAAGTAAGAGTAGATTGCAGATTGTAGTACTGGAACCATACACCCCTGCATGCAAAGCTGGACTCTGAGTACTGACTATTGTGTTCTTGGTGTGTGAGCTGTGTGTTATTAAGTACTTGCTACTGGATATTGATCTGATATGTGGATATTAACTGTAGATGTCTATGTGTATAGGACATGTCATTGAGGGCTACTGTCATGTAGTAATGGCATACCTATCAGTGTCAGACGTCTATCTGTCAAAACATTAATTCTAATGAATAACCTGTTGGCTAACTGATTTCTGTCTGTCCTCTGTACAGATGTGCAGATGTCAGGTATCCATCTTGGCTGCTCACAGGCAATCTATGCTTGACTAACACTGACATGTCTGCTCAGCTGTGTTATGAATCCCACAGCTAGGAAACCCCACCCTGTATGCACCATATGCCATGGATACCTCAACTAGACTACCACAGTCAGCAGAACATGCTTGGGTACAGGTCTCCAACCCAGACACTGGCCATGTAATATAATACATGTCAGCACCTCACTGGCCCTCTGCGAGAGACAACCAGATGATTGGATCTTGCATTTAACTGCCACCTGAGGATCACTTATGTGGCATCATTTGATAGATGGCCTGCTGACAAATGTCAGGTGGCATGATCCCACTGTACCCACATCCCCTACTCTTCTCATCTTTCCATGGACAATATTCTGGTACACACCTAGGAACACCTGCACCTATGGACCCCAGTACTGACAGATGTGTCAGTGTGCATTGCTGAGATTAACAGTGTCTGTGTGTTTGCTAACCTGCAGTTGATAATATCTTGAGGACCTTCTCACACACTACACCCCCCATTGCCATAATTAGAAATGGCTGCTGCTGTAATGGGCATTAAATGTACCTTGTTACACTCTTCACCCTATGGGTTACCTGGAGCTTGCATTACCAGAAGAACACTGTTGTACAAATGGGTAGCTAGGCATGGGTTACCCTCTGAGTCCTTTCAAGTGTGTGTATGTTTGCAAGTGTATATATATGTAGGATACAGCATTCTGAGCCCACATTCTCCAAATACAATACACCTGGCCATACAGTATAAGACATAGTGATGTTGCTGACATTAGGAGAGCCATGACAAAAATCATCACCCTACTATCCCTGTGGCATGTGCAATAAATACATATCCCTGTAGTAGCACTGATGAGATATACAAGGGGTTGTATTGCAGTCCTGCTCAATGTGTGATTGTGGGTATGAAAAGGGTATTATCATGGGTTTCAGTGAGTAAAATATCCAATGTGGGGTGTGCGTGCTGGGTATACTGTCTTTACACCATGGTACCCCCACTACATGTCCCAATGTCCACTGTATGAGGACCACTGTCACCATCAGCCATACTGATAACTGAGTACACTATCCAGCCAAATGATGCATGTGCTGTGTGCAAATTATCTGTAACAGAATGGACTCACTGACAAGGTAGTTAGCACTGATAAACCCAGGTCTCTCAGATGTGTCTATGACTGTTATGTGTTTGTCAATGTGTATATGACAGTATGGCATACTATGTTTTGTCCATTAACACCCAGTACATCCCCCATTACCATACTGTACAAGGCCTGGTGATGTTCCTCACTTAACAAGAGACTCGGGACACACCTCATC
This sequence comes from Protopterus annectens, assembly GCF_019279795.1. Classification (NCBI taxonomy): domain Eukaryota; kingdom Metazoa; phylum Chordata; order Ceratodontiformes; family Protopteridae; genus Protopterus; species Protopterus annectens. The sequence goes on from NC_056751.1 coordinate 221,965,555, forward strand.
CTAAAAGATGTGTGGTGTGTGCAATTAAGGCCAAACACATTAGTCGCAATAAGTACCTAGGTAGGGGTTCTACTCTCAGTGTTGCCAAGTAAGTGAGTGTGTATGTGAAGGGATCTACTTCAGTCTGCAGAAAATACATGTCCCAGGAGGTCATCTGTCCAAGAACTGACTGGCAAATTCTAACATTTCAAAGGAATCATGTCATGGAAATTAATTCCATCAAAACTAGTAGTGCATGTGTAAATGCCCTCTTCCCCACTGTATGGCTATACATCGATACTGGAACTGGTATATATAGTTGGCTGTCAATATTGTGGACACAGCCACCCTCATTGGGGTTATTGTTGTGTGTATCCCCATGTTTAGTCTGCTGTAATACTGTACAGTGTATGTTAACAGGTTAAGTAGTCATCACTCACACTATGTGCTGCTCTACATGACCCAACACCCTCCAAAGTGTTGGGCTGTGCCATCCACATCAGCGCACCTATGTTTACCAATGCCAGGATTGCACTACATTGTGGAAGGGGACATGTACCCTGCCAGTACTATTGTCAATGACATTAAAGTAGCAGACTGATTATTTACTGATGTGATGTTTTGCCTATTATGTCTTGGTGGAATTGCATAGGTTAAAATGGGTTCACTGCAAAATTAGGTACAGCCATGTGTACAGTATTCTCTGTGTATTGCATCAACACTAAAGCCTGTGTGTGTGTGTGTGTGTGTGTGTGTGTGTGTGTGTGTGTGTGTGTGTGTGTGTGTGTGTGTGTGTGTGTGTGTGTCTGTGTGTGTGTTATACACACATGTGGTGTGTGCCACCCAGTACACTTGCCATTGTCCACTGTAGAAGGGCTGCTGACATCAGCCACCATGGACTCACCTGTATACAACTCTCAGACCTATCAGCCATGTGGCACATGCATTAAGTCTTATACAGACCTGTTACTTGTGTTCAGCTGTACCCAGGATATTACACAGTCAATGCGTCACCACAGTGCCATACCCCTTGTAGGAAACAACAGCAGACCAACATCCTGCTGACACATAGACACCTACAACACAAACTGAGTACATTATGGAGACCACTATCAGTCAGTGTTAATAGCAGCTATAATGCATCATGGCTGGACAGCTACACATCCTGACATGTAAGCATTAAACTTTCCTGCTGAAAACATGTTACACAGCATTACATTGCTACATCTAAGTACATTCACCCTGTGCATCAGAACCATATTATCCTGTCCCTGCATCAATGGTATGGATGACAGGGATGTGGCACAGGTATAATCATATGCACAGGGTGTGTTGTAGGTTTGCCAGAGACCTAGGCTGAGACATTTGGTTGACATCATATGTGTGTGTGTGTGTGTTAGAGAGTTTTGTTATTAATTGGGCTGGGAAGATGTGGTGTGTGTAGGTATGGAGGTGCCCTAGGTGTGTGTGTGTGTGTGTGTGTGTGTGTGTGTGTGTGTGTGTGTGTGTGTGTGTGTGTATGTATGCACACAGTTCAGCCATGTGGCTGCCCCATACAGGGTTTGTTGGACAGCTGCAGACTGTACATGGCAAGGTGGGCAGTTCACCATCTCCAGCCACGGACACGAGAACTTTGCCTGCCAGGGGATCCACAGGCACTACTGGGTATAAGCCCAGATATGGTACTCTCCCAAATGTCTGCTGAATCCCGGTCCCTGTTGGGACCAGCCAGGACCATGTACATGTGGCCTGCTGTGTTGTAGTGTGTACAGCACCCCCCTACAGTGCTGGTGTTGGTACTGCCACTACGGAAGCGGCTCTGACTTGCTGCACATCCACTTAGAACTCTACCTGTTGGTGTTGCTGACCTACGTCCACATTGCTGTTGCCCTTCTCCCACCATATGCTCTAAAACAGACATTGCACAGTCGAGGATTCCCACAATCTCACCCAACCGTCTATCCAGGACCTCTGCAAAATAACAGTGGGCACCTGTGAGATCACGGATGCTGTCAATAACAGCAGAATGAGTAGCCCTCTGGAGCCTCAGATCCTGTCTTGTATAACATTCCATACATGCCTGTGCCTTCATGATGGCCCAAAACATGCGTTTGGTGACACCTGCTGTGGCATTTCTGCGAAGGCCATGATGTCCAGCAGCCCTCCTACGAGCACCCCTGTATATCTGCCTGTGTGGTACCTCGCCGGTCATCCAGCTATGGCTGCTGTGTACAGGCACACTTGCCATAGTCACCACACTGTCCTGTCCCATGCCACCGCCCGCCAACTGTCCATCGTCTATGGCCACTGGTAATAGGGTATATATAGGCAATGTGACTATGTGCGAGGGTGGGGTGTATAACAGTAGGATGTCAACCGATGGCACAGCTTCAGCCCCTGACAACCTCGCCTGTGCCTCACCATACCTATCATAATTGTCAGAGTCTGTATGGACACTAACATCTGTTTGCCTGCAGGAGGGACCCTGACCCACCTTGCCACCTGTGAGTGGAAAACGTACTTTAAGACATGTACGTCATTGCTTTCCTTTAGACATACCCACACACACACACACACACACACACACACACACACACACACACACATACACACACACTTACAGGTGAGGTGGCACAAAGATATTACACAGACCTCTCATTACCCAACTGTCAACATGCATGAGATATGGCACTCAACAGCATGCAATGCAGCTATACGTAATCCCTGTTACCAGCATTATACATCTCTGTGATGCATGAGTTGTGTTAGTAGGTGGTGCCCCTTCTCCTTGAACACACTGCACCAATGTACACAGTATTGCTGTGCACCTGTTCAGCACCCTGCCATGTACTGTGCACCGTACCTCACAAGTGTACACACCATTGCTAAATGTGTATATGTGTGGCAGTTATGTTTGCTCTGTTGCTCACAGCCCCTATGTGTTTGTCTGACACATACCTGGGTTGATATGAGGACAGATGTCAATAGTGAATGTCTGATGTCCAATTTGCAGATGTCATCATCAGCAGTGCATGTATAAGCAATAAAATCCAATTATACTGACATTCTCCAAAACTTACTATGGCTATGAGGAGTGTACACATACTTATTGACCTGCCACCCTCGTCCCTGATATGCCATGGGGCCACAATACTGCATATGTGTTAACATTACACACACTTGATATGTGACATATGACCTGTGCAATCAAATGCAGTATCATACAAATGTGTTTGTTGTGCAGATGTTGATTGGGATGCATACAATATGTGGGTTGCATAAGTGTGCACACCCTTAACATGATGGTTTGTTGCAGCACCTGTTAAGTTAACTACAGTAGCCACTATTCCTGGAATGTGTATACTAGCATGGCGCTTCTTCACTTGCCATTATTTGGTCACTCTGCACTACAAATTGTCCCCCAACTCTGCCAGATTGCAAGGTCAGCTCATGTGCACAGCCCTTGGAGGTCATACAGTGCCTTCACTATTGCTGCAGAGTCAGGGATATGTCTGGCACAATGCATGACCTTGACTGTGTTCAGATACAGCCATTCTTAGCAAGCTTTGGATGTATGTTTCACTTCACTGTTGTGTTTCAGGATGACACCCCTCCCCATCCTCAGCCTTTTTGCAGATGCTTGATAACTATGGGCAACACAAGTGTCATTTTGCAGTGTCCCAAATTCAGAACCCCATGTCTACCAGCCAATATCCTGCTAATGAACAGCAAACCTAAAGGTGTACACTGGGACGAGCAAGGTACAGATGGGGATGGTGGGCCTGAGGTAGAGTGAGGTGTTGCTTGTGCAGCACATGTACCTTTATTAATACTGTCTGTAGGTTTCAGTCTTGGTCTTGGTACACCATTACACATTGCAACACATGCCTTTGGGAGACTTGATGTTATGCATATGCTACCTGTAAAGAGTCTTGGATGATGTCTCCTGTGGAACAACTCTTCCATCTGATTACTCTAACCCATAGGCCACACCTATGCAGAGTCCAGGTAATTGTCAATACAGGTACTGCACAGGTAGTACTTGCTAGATATTCCTGCAAGTCCCTCAGTGTTGATGCATGTGTCTGGGCAGCCTCCATGACCAGTTTGCAACCTATGATGTCATCTGTCTTGGATGGGTATCTGTTTATTTTCTACATTAATGGTGTCCCATACTTCATCGTCACATACATGCTTGTCTGCACTGTTTGCCATCGTATATGCAAAGGCAAGGAAAAGCTACGATTCCCACTCCTGAGTGCTACATTTTGGATATGGGATCTATTCCATGGTTTGTAAGATGTGTGCAAGCCACGGCTGCCTCTGTTGCAGGTGAGAGAGCAAATGTCATGGACATACTTCTTGGACAGCAGACCATTACTTGGTGTGACACTGAGGACCTGTACTTGATGGAAGGTGCATACTCAAGATGAGTGAATGCTGTGGTACCTCAAAACTGCTTCCACAATATGCTATTTGGAGTGTGTGCAAATATATGCTTCCATTGTTTGTTAAGGTATGTATTCCCCATATTTGTTGTCCTAACATAAGATTCCATCTTACACATTAATTGCTCATGTTAGGATCACATTATAGGTTTTAGAAGTTGTGGAATGTGGTATTGTGATATGCTGTTGTGTAGATCTGTAACAGTTGCCATTGTAATACTGGTATATACACTGTTCTAGCCACTGTATAAGGGTAATGTTTCAGACATGTCCCTACTGTAGGCCATTTGTCCCACCATTATGCTTATCTCTGTCCACACATCATGCACTGACAGGTTGTTAGTTATACTGCAGGACTCTTACATACCCTTCAGATATGCCACCATGGTGACCACTGTGATGCAGTGCAGTTAATAGCAACAATAAGTGAACATGTGCAGCATGCATTATAGGTAGGTGTGTTAAATGTGTGCATGACAAATGCCATGGCCATAACATGGCCAGTGTATTGGCAAACCTGAACAAAAGACCTCCATACTCACCAGCTACAGGCTGCTGTCCCAGATGCATATCAGAGGGACCTACATAGTTTTGTGACAGATGTGATGTCAGTAGCCACACCTGTGGCACTGGTACAGGGTGGGAGCATTATTTCAGTACATCAGCAGTACAAACCTACAATACTACAGATTATGCACATCTGTTCATTACTACACTACAGCGACAGACTATGTTATCTGACATATACATGAAGATAATTTACAGCTGATGATGGATAAGCAACAGTGGTCTACTAATTATTCCCTGGGGCCTTACCTGCATGCTCCTCATCCATTGTGTGGGTAGCACCCACCTCCACGATGCTATCTTCAGGTTCTTGACTTGGCTGGTGGGTGGGTGCCCCAAGACTGGTGAGGAGCTTCTCAACATGTGTCAGTGGGGGCTGTATGGCATGACCTCCACCTGTGGCTAGCTAGCCCTTCTAACTGTAGCAGCATGCTGACAGGCATGGTGGATGAGGTCAGTGCAACAGTGTTGCACCTGCTCATAACTGCAGTTATGCAGGCCGAAATAGTTTACCCTGTGGACAAGCTCATTCCACAGGGCAGTCCTCTCCTGCAGATTATGGGCCATATGCACAAAGAGGGTTACATGGTGATGCACCATGAATTTGATGAGGATGTTATTCTCCTGTGGAGTGAACACAGGCAGTCGCTCTCTTGACATGGTACCTGCAAGACATAAAAAGGAAAAAAGGTCTGAGGACCTCATACTGCAAGGATATAATAGTTGTTAATTGATATCTCTCTCTCTCTCCTCCCACCATATCTGCAAAAATAATCTGAACACACACATCAATGGGTATGTTTACACCAAACCTACTGTTGGGACATATAACCTATTGCGCAACAAATATTGAAATGTGTTTCTATTTATGTTCCATGTTACAACACTGTCATTGGTGGCCTGTAATGGCCACTGTGGTTCCATATATGCATGTGTTCTGTTTGCTATGCAACTGTTCCAAATCTGGTGTCTTGGGTTACTGGGAATATGTATGCATGCTGTTATAAATAATCCTGGATTGTGTTGACTATTACTACACACATATGTTCTAAAACTGCAACACAATAGCACGTTTGGGAAGGCTGTTTCTAGCAGAACCACCTCTCCCACCTCAACTGGCCATGGCACCAGGCCACAGCACATTTCAGACCCAACCTGGGACCTCATCATCTGCTGGTCCTGCACTATCTTCAGGTGGAGCCACCTCAGGGGATGGTGTCTGCCCACACCTGGAAGCATGCACAGACAGGACCCTGTAACCTGACGTCAGGTCGAGGGTCTGGTGCATAGAGAGGTCTGCAGAGAATTCTGGGATCTGTTACACCACCTTTAGGCCCTTGTAAAACATGTAGAGGTTCAGCCTACCCCTCCTGCTCATCCACCAACACAACCACCTTCAGGGCCATGAAGGTGCAGTGGTAACTGCCCATAGGTGGGGACTTCATTCCCACTGTTTCCATTTGGGGGATCATTGGCTTCCAGTTTCTAAACACCTCTCCCTGTCCAGGGTGTTTACCCACTGCATGTGTCATATACCACCCCTGTATGCTGTCTTGTCTGTCTACCAGACCAACCTACCTCCCCATACATACCTACTATCCTTCCCTAACATCCCTTTTCTCACCAACAAAAAAGGCAATCTGTTCCAACACAAATGTCACACCATACATAACTGTCTATTTTGCACCGACTTACAACTGCTTATGGATGGCTTAATCACTCTGTATCCAACAACCCTTGTTCTGGCCAGAAAATAGATTATCAGCCCCTGCAAGTGTGTAACCCTGTACCCTGCACACCATAGCCACATCAATTTACCAGTAAGCCATCTGAGCTGCAGATATGTGTGATGTGTTTTCAAACATATCATGCAGCACAGTCATTCAAAACTAGGGGAAATATATGTGTGCGTATGTGTGTGTGTGTGTGTGTGTGTGTGTGTGTGTGTGTGTGTGTGTGTGTGTGTGTGTGTGTGTGTGTATATATATATATATATATATATATATATATATACATATATATATATATATATATATATATATATATATATATGTGTGTGTGTGTGTGCGCGCGCACATGTGTGTGTGTGTGTGTGTGTGTGTGTGTGTGTGCATGTGTGTGTGTATGTGTGTATGTGTGTATCTGTGTCTGCATATATGTCAACATATATATCTATGGAGTGCCTTCAGACATCAGATCCACACTCTGAACCTCCTTCCTCAACTGCTGCACTGTTCTGCCTTGTTACAAAACAGAGCATCACATGTGGACACAGCCTAACATTAGGGGGGATATATAGGGACAGATCGTAGATAAGCCTATTACAAACCTATGAAGTTTGTGCATGATGCATTTTACATTAGAATGACTGTTCTGAAGGTAGTGGGGTCTGACACTCATGTGTCTATCATAACCTCATTACTTCCACCTTCAGCGATTTCCCAGACTAATATACATGTTTGGAGGTACAACTCTATGATGGCTGACATCTTGTCATTCTGTGCAGATCTGCACAGCTGACAGGAATGGCCCACTGCCCACAGGGCCAAATGCTATGTCCATAGCAGTTATTCAGCAGGACATCAATACAGCAAGTCTTGATGGCACATATCAAGCTTTTAAAATCATCTGTCCCATTTTTACAGACCAAGTACTACATTCAATTACATGCTGACATGTTTCACATACCTGTTTTATTAGTATACTATTTTCTGTGTTACACTTCAGGATGTCTCACTTGTTTGTTTTTTCTTTTTAGTATTATTTTGTATTTTTACTATTATTTCTGTTTTTGCTTTTTTTTTCTCTCTCTGTCTCTGTCTCTCTCTCTGTCTCTCCTCTACAGGGACCAAGCTGGTTTGAATAGGTTACAGCATGGCTTTTGTAGATGATGCTCATGATCAGGTGATGGCCTCTGCACCAGGTGGTGTCCCTCACTTGCTAACTGCATGCAGCCAACTGTGTAGTACTTCCTTTAGCCAATGTCATAGCAACCTACTACTATAAAGGAGTACATCATGTGGGTGTTGTCCCTTTTTCTTTCCTGTATGGAAGACATCCTTCCTGTGTGTGGGCAGCAGTGTTACAGACAGCAGGTAGCAATACCTCTTACAACAGGACTTGCGGACATAGGCCAAATTTATGTTTGTATAACGTTCCAGACTTATGGACAGTGTGAGTATTGCTGTTATATGTGTTGAATACTGCTGGTTTTACAGGGTTTGTGTGTACATGCTAGTTTTGCATGGAATACAGTCTGTCTGCATAGCTCTCAACTGTAGGCCTATCCACATGATGGCCAGAGGACTGGCTGTTATGTTTTGTCTGTTCACCACACAGATCTTGTGTCTGACATATCATTGGCATTATCTTTGTGATTGCTATTGGTACATGCCAACATCCATTAGGCTTTCTGACATCATATTCCTGAGTAAGGGTATGTTGTGAACAATTCTGTAACATCAGCAACTTTCACAGTGTATAACAACAATATTGCAAATATGGCCCTGTGTTCCAGTCTCTGTCTTCCACATAAATACTAGGCTTTGTCCAGATGTCATGCAGTAAGAGGTTGTTAGGTAATGGCCTATCATTATTTAGTGCTGGCATTCCTGCTATCATTCCAGTGATGTTATGGACTCTCACACAAATTGTGGGGTAGGGTCCATATATATGAGGGCAACAGCTGGACAAAACGTGTGTGACCATGTACAGTCTGGATGTCAGTGTATGGAAAACACTGTTATATGCCCTTGTAAGACATTTTATAGGCGAGGGGTATTAAATGCTTTTAACCTAGGCTGTTACAACGTGAGGGATATCAGTGTTAAGAAACATAAAGGTATATGGCTGTACATTTTCATACATTTCACCATGGGAACAGTGGTGGGATACAGCTTACTGTCTTACACACAGTTCTGTTTGTCAGTGTGATAGTGACGTTTTAATTTAAACATTATTTAACAGATACATTTACATTGTGACAACTAATACTTTTCCTGCTAGGGGTTGACTACAGAGTGTAAATGGAGGCTTCTGAGCTACATTTGTAATTAACTGTTGATTGGTTCTTATCTTCAAGGCAAGTGTCTTTTTTTACTTTTGTACTACTTGAAGTCCTTAGCCTAGACAAAGCAAAGTATGTTATGTTTTTTCACATTACTGTATCAAATGTTTTGTTTGAGCATTGCATTAATCGGTTATTATGTATCCCAAACTCCTAACTGCTATAAGGAATGGCATAAACAATTGAAATAGTAAACAAATAAACATTTCTGTGTATGCAAACTTGCATGTGGTGTCATGTACTTTGCATTGTGTGTGGGTATATGTTTCATGCAATAATTCTCATTTGTAGGAATGAATCCAACACTGGCCATTTTAAAAGGTGGCAAATGTAGGAATAATGGATGTTTGATATGCTGTGCACTCTCTATATATACTCTTCTTATACATATCTATAAATAGCAATATCTTTATATGTGTATATGTGTATACATATATATATATATATATATATATGTGTGTGTGTGTGTGTGTGTGTGTGTGTGTGTGTGTGTGTGTGTGTGTGTGTGTTTATATATATATATATATATATATATATATATATATATATATATATGTATATGTATATATATGTATGTGTGTATATATATCATTGGAATGTTTAGTGCTACCACATTGTACACTCCCTATGGCAGACTGACTGTTCTGCATAATATGCTACATATATCATCCTTACATCTTACAGCTGAGATGGCTTACTGTAAACTTGTTGTGGATGTGTTGTGCAAGGCCCTGGGTTCACGAATTGCAAGTGCTGGTTATTGTGTTTCATGGCATACCTGTTCAACTGTGGAGGAAGGAAAAATAACAATAATTACAAGAGATCCCTAATTTTGGCCCCATCAACAGTGTGTTTGGTCAGATGTTTTGCAGTGAGAGGTTCAGAGTGTGGATCCAATGTGCGAATGCAATACACATTTATAAATATATATATATATATATATATATATATATATACACACACACACACACACACACACACACACACACACACACACGTATGTCTACATATATGTATATATGTGTATATATATATATATATATATATATATATATATATATATATATATATATATATATATAGGTCCACTTTTAAATGCTGAAATGCCGAAATCTCGACTTTGAAAAGAACGTACCCAAAACATCGACAGTTTGGAATCTCGACATTTAAAAGTGAGGGGGGAAAAAGACAGACAGTTAAAAGAAAGTGTTTGCAAGGGGGCAAGCCCCCCTCCACCCTCCACCCCCCTACTTAACTATACCAACTCTGAGATTGCGCTACAGTGAAGAGAATGGTAATGCTCCTGTTGCACTTACCGTTCTCTTCACTGTAGTGTGATCTCAGAGCTGATATACTTAAATAGGGGGTGTGGGGGGGGTGCAGGGGGGCTTACCCCCTGCAAACACTTTGTTTTAGTTTATTTTTGTTTTGTTTTTTTCACTTATAAATTTTGAGATTTTGAAATCTCGATGCTTTGGGTACGTTCTTTTAAAAGTCAAGATTTCGGCATTTTGGCATTTAAAAGTGGACCTATATGTGTATATATATATATATATATATATATATATATATATATATATATATATATGTGTGTGTGTGTGTGTGTGTGTGTATGTGTGTGTAAATATATATATATATATATATATATATATATATATATATATATATCTATGTGTATATGCACACACACACACACACACACACACACACACACACACACACACACACACATCTACATATATAAATACATTTTCTCTCAGGTTGAATGACTGTGCTGCATGATATGTTTGAGAAAACAGCACATTGCTGTATAGTTCGAATAGTGTAGTTGTAAATCAGTGTGGTTATGGTATGCAGGGCCCTGGGTTCGAGACTTACAAGGGCTGATTATTTTGTTGCTGGGAAGAACAAGGATTGTTGGATACAGAGTGACTAAGGCACTTTTAAGCAGTTGTAAACGGGTCTGTGCTGGTTTGCACGACAGTAAGCAATGCTAACTGCCAGTTAAATATGCTTACAGACAGTTAGCCTTAAAAGTGCTTAATCTCTGTAGGCATTGCTTAGCATCACACAAACAGGCTTAATCTTGCTTGCTACTGCTTAAAAGTGCTTACACCCACTTACCCCATGCTAATTTCTTTAAAAGAAAAGGGGGGTGATAGGAAAGTGGTGAAAAAGGGGCATGCAGAGCAAAAGACAATAGGGAAATTAGCTAGGGATGTGCAGGATGGTTCCATAGCTGTCCATTTCTTCTACAGCAACAGTTGTGCATATAAACTGAATTTGGAGGTAAATTTGGACAATCAAACCCCTAAGAGAGGGTGAGGACAACAGTAATATTTTGTGAAGCCAATTAGACCAGATTACATGTGTCCAGTGGACACATGTGCGAAATGGACAGCTATGTATGGGGCGAGATTTTTTTTTTTTTTGGGAATAGATTGCCTTTTTTTTTAAGGTGAGAGTGAGATGTTGGGGAAGGATAGTAGGTATATTTGGGGAGGTAGTTTGGGTAGAAAGACAGACAAGACAGACAAGAGCATACAGGGGTGGTATATGACACATATGGGGTAAACACTTTGGACGGGGAGGGTTGGTTGAAAATCGTAAGCCCATGAGCCCCCAAATGGAAAAGTGGGACTGAGGTCCCCACCCATGGGCAGTCACCACTGCACCTTCATGGCCCTGAAGGTGGCTGTGCTGGATGCTGGGTAGGAGGGGCAGGCTGACCCTCTAAATGCATCACATGGCCATCAAGCTGACAAAAGCAGATCTCCTAACTCCCTTCGGTGCTTGCTATGCACCAAGCCCCGGACCTGACTACAGGTGACAGGTTCCTACCTGCGCCTGCTCCCGGGGAGGGTGCGCCCCATCCCCTGAGGTGGTTCCACCCGAAGGTAGTGCAGGACCAGCAGACAAGAAGGTCCCAGGATGGGTCCCAGATGTGCTGGAGCCCAGTGCCACAGCCAGATGAGGTGGGAGATATGGGTCCACTGGGTCCAGCTTTCCAAAACGTGCTATGGTGTTGCAGTTTTAAAACATATTTGGGTTAGTAATAGTCAATACAATGGGCGGCCACGGTGGTGCAGTGGTTAGCATTGCCGCCTCACAGCAAGAGGTTCCCTGGTTCGATCCTCGGCTGCGGTGCCTTCTGTGCGGAGTCTGCATGTCCTCCCTGTGGTCGCGTGGGTTTCCTCCGGGTGCTCCGGTTTCCTCCCACATCCCAAAGACATGCTGCAGGTGGATTGGACACTCTAAATTGGCCCTAGGTGTGCGTGTGAGTGTGCCTTCTGTGGAAGGTTGGGCGCCGGGCTGGCATCTCGACACCGTAAAACTCCTCTGCCATTCAATGTGCGGACAAGGCGATCCGCTGTGGCGACCCCTAACCGGGAAAAAGCTGAAAGAAGAAGAAGAAGAAGAATAGTCAATACAATCCAGGATTAGTTATAACAGCATGCATAGATATTCCTATTAACCCAAAACACCAGATCTGGAACAGTTGCATAGCAAACAGAACACATGCATATATGGAACCACAGTGGCCATTACAACAACATGCAAGTTACATTGATAGCAACAGGCCACCAATTATAGTATTTCAACATGGAACATTAATAGAAACACATTTCTATATTTATTGAACAATAGGATATATGTCCCAACAGTAGGTTTGGTGTAAACATACCAATTGTTTTGTGTATTTAGATTATTGTTGCAGATATGGTGGGGGGGGGATGTCAATTGACAACTTATATATCCTTGTAGTTCTCAAAACTTTAATGCTCATTGCGCTAATCATTAAGGTACAGGTATTATTACACTACCCTATGGCCTTAGTTTGGCTAGTGGTATGTTTGTAAACAAGTGTATACTTCAACTGTCTTATAGCTAAATTCTACATCTTTTACCTGGTATAACTGTGGTGGGAATATTTGTTAACACTACCTGACTGTTTCTACACATATTCCCAGATTCTGAGTTAATATTATGCACATACCTCTCAATCTCTTATTGCACACACTCTGGTCAAAGGTTGACAACATGGGAGTGGAAATGGGACATATTTTGAATATTGCTCTCATAAACTTGGAGGGCTGATAGAATGACAGGATTTGTTTTTATATGCATTTTTCTGAAGGTTTTGAGGTCTGAAAATCAATGTCATTATTTGCTGACTACAAATCGGAGATCTTCCCACTGATTTGCCACGGGGACAGGGGAACAAGCAAAAAATATGAGCAAATTATCTGGACATTCTGAAAGGGTGTGTACAGCTGAAAGGTATGATTATGGATGCAGCTTACTACCACTCCCAGGATTCAAACCATGGCTGTGTCTGATAAAAATATCACAATTTAAGTGTCAGCAGAGTGGACTGTTTGAATACTGCTGTTTATCTCTTCAGTGTTTTTTAAGTCTCTCATGGTTGTACAATCTGACCTTGTAATTACAACAGTCTCATACAGACATTCCTAGACATATTTTTATGTAGCACAGTGTGAGAAACAGTGGTTGACACAATAGTACTATTCTGACATCAGATGTTCTGAATGCTACATGTCAGCCATACAATACCAGAGTAAGCACAACCAGTCCAGGATTCAATCTTTATTGGCAGGCACAGTTTTCTTATCTGACAGACATGTGGAAGGTATGTATGTTAACACTATCTGACTGTTTCCACACATATTCCCAGATTCCAAGTTAATATTATGCACATACATCTCAATCTGTTAATGCACACACTTTGGTCATAGCTTGACAACATGGGGTAGAAATGGGACATATTTTGAATATTGCTCTCATACACTTTTGGTGAGTTGCTAGAGTGACAGGTTTGTTTTCAAATACATTTTCTGAAGGTTTTGAGGTCTGAAAATCAGATGTATGTCATTATTTGCTGCCTAAAATTCTGAAATCATCTCACTGATTTGCCAGGGGGACAGGGTAACAGGCAGAAAATATGAGCTAATTATCTGGACATTCTGAACAAATCTATACAGTTGAGAGGTATGATTATGCATACAGCTTACTACCACTCCCAGGATTCAAACTATGGCTGTGTTTGCTAAAAATACAACAATTTAAGTTACAGTAGAGTGTGCTATTTGGATATTGCTGTTTATGTTTTCACTGTTTTCTGTCTAAGTCCCTCTCAGTTGTACAATCTGACCTTGTAATTACAACAGTCTTATACAGACATTCCTAGACATTTTTATTATGTAGCACAGTGTGGGTAACAGTGGTTAATACAACATTACTATTCAGAGAATGCAACACTAAAAATGCCATACGATACCAGAGTAAACACAACCAGTCCAGGATTCAGAGCTTTATTGCCAGGCAGTTAAAGTTTTATTTAAATACAACCTATATGGGACTATTACTGTCATATTGTCTGGTTTATTCAGTACAACCTATACACAAAACAGTTTTTATACTGGCAGCTGACTTTCTACTACTTTTATATTTATTTGGTATGACTACTATAAGCAGGATTGTTACTCACCAGCCTCATGATGCAGCCTTTGCAGCTTACATGCATGGGCTTCCTGATTCACAGCCCGCTCAGCTGCAGCTGTAAGGGAAATAGAGAAATATTTAGCCATACCTATCCATCATATACACAGGCTGGGCATTATTAAACAGTTACTGGTATGAGTACTTACACACTGCTGGGACATCACCCCTCTGCCTTGATTCTTGAAGTCACTGGTCCAAGAGCTCCATCTTCCTCCATTTCAAGTTGGCATAATGGTGCCTGACCTGTTCACCAGTCCGAGGGATACCAGTGGCACTGGTGAGGTCATGGGCGAGATGGTCCCAGGCTTCCGCTTTATATTGGGAACCTTGTTATTGGCCCTGCAGCAGTCTCTCATCATGTTTTTTACCAGGAGTGCTACCATGTCCTTGGATTCTTGGATGCCCCAGCGAGCGCTGCACCCGGAAGTGCAATCCTTCTCTGACTTCAGCCATGCTGCCTACAGAGGGAAGCTGCAACCAGTTATGAGCTGTATTCCTGTCTGTGGGGTTTACATATGGCTGATTTCCCACCCTTTGCCGTGATTGGATGGTTTTGAATATGCTGAGCTAAGCAAACCTGCTTAGCTAAGGTCGGCATTGCTTAAAGGGACAGGTTCAGCACTGCTTACCAATGGGCAAATCCACTTAGCTGGGCTACTCATTGCTTAGCAGTCATATGTGCACAATGCTTAACCTGGTAAGCAGAGCTGTGCAATGCTTAGCATTGCTTATTTTTCATTTTATAGACTATCTGCTGTATGTTATTGATTCATCATTCATTACATATTATACATTTATTTACTGTCTCTGACATCCCCCAATGTGCTTTCATTACATTTATTCATGTGTGACTATACTGTATGGGGCAGTTGTGTTTATATGGGGATTTCACAACTTTATTACACTGGCACCACACATCTGGGCCTAATGCAGTACTCTGGTTACAAATATATCTTATTTAGTAGGTGATACAAAAAAAATGTTTATGCACTGTTGTCACATTTAAAATATGAATTAGTTATAGTGGGGATCAAGCTAGGAATGACTGCTCGCAACACAGACGCTCTAACTGATACACTATTGCAATATTGCTTATGTTGGACGTCTCTTGATATTTAACTTCTTATGCTGTTTCGGCAGACTAAGCATAGCTAAGCAACAAGCACACCCATGCAACTATGCTTAAACTTTATTGCATTTATAAAAAAAAAAAATGTGTTGTGTTATTTTAGCTATACACTTCAGAATATCCCTGCTAATGCTAAACCATGTACTTTTACCAGCTTTCTGCTTCATGGTGGGCATACCTTTCAACCTCTTGAAGCAAAAACTCTGGACAAACCCTAAAATCATGGGGGGACAAATAAGGACTGATTTTACATATTGTTCTTACAAACTTCGACAGTTGATATAATGATAGATCTTGCATTAGCATGGATTTTCTGATGGATGTGGAGTCTTTTAAACTCAAATGTTTGTCATTATTTAATTACTTCAGTCCTCAGCTATTTTCCAGAAAGGTGCAGATTTTAGGCGGAACACACCAAAAATATGAGACAAACATCTGGACATTCTGCGAAAATCTGTACAATTGAGAGGTATGTTCCTGACATGTTGAGAGGTGTTATGAACATTCTCGCTCATTTTAATTGGCAAAAGGCAATTCTGGAGTGCAGGGGGCATGTGTATTGTGAGAGCTCTGCTCTCAGAAACACCCCCTGCACTCATACATGACTCCGTGTATGTTTAACAGCACAGGCAGCATGCCTTCGTGAATATGCAAGGTGCGCTGCCGTGCTGTAGAGAAGCAGTCCCTGCCGTGCAGGAATAACTTATTCCTGCACTGTTGCTTCATGAATCAAAGGGTTTGTTTTTGCTTGCTGTCTTTGTGGCTACACAAAGTGTTTTACAGATTTCAAAGCACGTTATATAGGAGTTTAGAGGCATGTTGAAATATTGCTATGATATCACAGTGGGAGTAGTTACTTGACTGACATTCAAGTATTAAACTATAATCTGGCACCATTTCTTTTTGGTGCTGTGGTACATTCCTTTATTCCTTTTTTATTTTGTTTTGCAATTTTATATAAAACATCTTAGCCACAGTCACCAAAGAGTAATCACCAACAGAAAATACAAAAACTACAAAATATACAAAAATCCATATCGCATACAACTATTAGGTTTTAGACATAGCCAACCTTAGGCATAGGCCAACTAGGCGGCCGCCTAGGGCGCAGTTGTAGAAGGGGCACTTTTCCAGTATTTATTTGGTGCAGGTAAACCAGGAAGGGGGGCACCTGGGTGGTGTTGGGGGGGTGCCGTGGAGCCCTTTTGCCTAGGGCGCCAGCTGACCTAAGGCTGCTGCTGATTTTAGACTGCATAAAACAATAACTCCTACTCAAACAAATTCTACGTGTTCAGTTGTTTGTGTCTGAAGTTAGGGTTGCACATGATTCTTTCAAGTGAGGCAGTGTATATGGTTCTAGAGATGTTTGTTATTTAGCTTTTAGATCTATTATGTGGGTTATTTAGAAAAGTATCAGAGTATGCTTGATTTTCATGGGTATTTTTTTTTTTGTCTCGTGGGTCCTGTGACTTAAGTATTTGAAGGGACATTAAATCTATATGCTTGAGATCTTGACTATTATCAAGGTTAGCGTAACCAAAACTGCTTTGTCACATATTTCTTAAAAGAAAACCTTTACCTTTCCTTTCCTTTCCACATGCCATCATTTGTTTTTTAAATATATGGTTAGTAGGTTACAGTGCATCCATGTCTTTCTGAAATAAGTTCATGTAACACAGAGTTCACAATTGGTTTAATGCTGAACTTCAGTGATATCCCTCGGACATGTTTGTATACTACTATGATTCAGAAAGATGCATACAAATTAGCCCAATTTGATGGAGTATGTAAATGGCCCTGAAATTTTGCCAATAAGTTGTCTAGTGCCATATTAATTCACAAAAAGCCAAGATGGGCGGCAAATGCGTTAGGATACCACAAACATAGTAAAGTAAGGAAAATTTGTAAAAATTATTGTAATTTACTAAGATACACTTCAAAATATTTTAATATTGCTTTAAAGGTCACGTGCAATTAATTTTGATGTATACTGTGCCTACGTTGATAACATTGTTTTAAATTTCTTTGTCATTTTGAAGTTGCATTCCATGATATGAGCTGAGGAACTGAGTAGTGATTACAGAAAATGAACATTAAAAAAATGTAATGTATTGATAGTGCATACATGCATTTATTTTCTACAAAGATTTCACAGGATATGAATAAGTATGTGCATTGAGTCAGATGTTTTGGTACTGACAGTAAGGGAAAGGTAGATGACAATAGCAGAAAATCGGACAAGGTTGTTTTTTGGCTAACTAGTGTGATTGAATAAACTGTACTTAACATAGATTACACTTTGCATGGATATATTGAGATTTCTATTAGGTAGTCATATTTGTAAGTAATAGTTACTGTGGGTGGCAGGAATACCTTACCAGTGGTTTGTACTTTATGAGGTGATTAAATCCAAACTGTCACACTGTCTGATTGTAGCCCCCCATTTTTTTACATGTAATACTAGTGGGAATATAGGATCAAAGCATAGAAAGGTTAATTTCAGCCACAATGAAAATCTTGCCTTCATGGCCGAGTATGTAGGATGTATGGGAAACTTAATTTTCTTAAAAAGGGCCCAGATAAGCTGAGAGGAACAAGGTGTGAAGTCAAGTAGTTGTTGAAATCAATGCAGTTGGAAGCAAAAAACAAACACTGGTTCTGTCTATCTGTGGGGATGACTATGATTCAAAAGATGGTGCAACAGGAATAATTAGAGGTGGTGTGGGCACTGTGCCATCTAACCAATGTCTGCATCAGCAGTAACATTCATATACTCATGAAGGTTGGTTTAAAATTAGTTAGAACACAGTTATATAAAGAGAATTGAATGCTGACAATGAATGATGTAATAATTAACCATGTCATAATTCATTATTATTATTAGGTGAGCATTGTACATCAGCAGTTATTGCAAATGAAGGCAGTGTGCATGATTAGTGTCTCACTCATCACTTGTAAGCATACTGTACTGTATGTTGTTGCATAATTATTGTTAGTAATATTTTGTAATATTTTGTTTACAGAGGCAGCATCAGAAATAAAATAAAAAAAAAATGCTGCACCAGAACACAACAGACCCCTGGATTCAGTAAACTTCCATGCAGGAATAGCTTAGTCCTGCATGGAAGCGGACGTTTAGGAGCAGGACGGCAGTGTGCCATGCATATTACTGAAGACGTGCTTCCTGAGCTCCTAATCTTACATGGAGCATGTAAGAGTGCAGGGGGCATGTCTGAGAGCAGAGCTCTTAGCATATATACGCCCCTGCAACGAAGAACAGCAGACAAGGCAGAAGAGAATGAGCGAGACTGCTCATAGGTGTACGCATACCCCCAGCAACATCCCCCCACTTGTACAAGAGCAATAGTTAAAACAACAAATATAAAGATTTTTTTATGAAACAGATTAAATTTAACCATAGGTGTGCAGGATTGCCCATCGCTTAGCTATGGTTAATGCAGCTTAAATGGCACAAGAGGATAAAAAGCAAGATATATGCAAATGAAGCAGTACAGCAATAGTGTAGTGAGTAGAGCATTTGCCTTATGAGCAGTTATTCCTGGTTCAAGTGTCACTGCAGTGCATTTCATTTTCCATGTCAAATCACTTTATGACCAATATTTTTAGTTGCGTAACCTACTAAATAACATATATTTGTGAACTGGAGTATTGCATTAAATGCAGATGTGAGGTGTCAGTGTCATAATGTTGCAAAGTCCACAGATAACACATGTGCCCCATACAATATGCACACGTGGAAGGTAAAATGTGTAATGAATGATAACCCCATACGTTTCCAAATCTTCCACCTTCCCAAGAACCATTAGACATTACTGTCTAAATTAGTGCAGTGGTAAGTGGGAATAAGCACTAGTAAGCAAGTGTAAGCACTATTAAGCCGTAGTAAGTGGGAGTAAGCATATGTAAACACCCGTAAGTGGGTTTAAGCCCATTTGTGCATGAGTAAGCAATGCGCACACAAGTTAAGCAATACGGAAGCTAACTATCTGTAAGCATATTTAATGGGAGGTTAGCATAGCTTACCTTCGCACAACCCACGCAAACCCATTTACAAGTGCTTAGAAGTGCCTTAATCACTCTATATCCAACAGCCGCTGTTCCGCCCAGCAACAAAATAAACAGTCTTTGCAGGTGTTGAATCCAGGACCCTATACATTACAGTCACAGTAGTTAATCACCAAGCCATCACAGCACTGCATAAGATTGAGGCATCACCAAACAAATCCTCACTAAAGTAAAATCAAACTAAACATGTGAAATGAATCAGTATACAGTCATATACTCCAAAACCTACTACATAATATAAATATGTGAACTGGAGTACTGAAATAAGCCCAGATGTGAGGTGTAATTGTAATAGAGTGTTGAAGTCCCCTGTTAAACACAAGGACCCCATACAGTGTACGTACATATGAATCATGAATACTAGACATATATATATAGCATGCAATAAATAATAAATCAATGCCAAAAAGCAAATATAATGTAAAGTAAATAGTAAGCAATGCTAAGCATTGCACAAGCCAGCTAAGTAGGTGTAAGCAATGTGTAGGCCAGCTAATTCAATTTGCCCAGTAGTATACCCCTTTAAACAATGCCAACCTTAGGTAAGCACGTTTGCCCACAGCTTAAATTTCTTTGTCATTTTGAAGTTGCATTCCATGATATGAGCTGAGGAACTGAGTAGTGATTACAGAAAATGAACATTAAAAAAATGTAATGTATTGATAGTGCATACATGCATTTATTTTCTACAAAGATTTCACAGGATATGAATAAGTATGTGCATTGAGTCAGATGTTTTGGTACTGACAGTAAGGGAAAGGTAGATGACAATAGCAGAAAATCGGACAAGGTTGTTTTTTGGCTAACTAGTGTGATTGAATAAACTGTACTTAACATAGATTACACTTTGCATGGATATATTGAGATTTCTATTAGGTAGTCATATTTGTAAGTAATAGTTACTGTGGGTGGCAGGAATACCTTACCAGTGGTTTGTACTTTATGAGGTGATTAAATCCAAACTGTCACACTGTCTGATTGTAGCCCCCCATTTTTACATGTAATACTAGTGGGAATATAGGATCAAAGCATAGAAAGGTTAATTTCAGCCACAATGAAAATCTTGCCTTCATGGCCGAGTATGTAGGATGTATGGGAAACTTAATTTTCTTAAAAAGGGCCCAGATAAGCTGAGAGGAACAAGGTGTGAAGTCAAGTAGTTGTTGAAATCAATGCAGTTGGAAGCAAAAAACAAACACTGGTTCTGTCTATCTGTGGGGATGACTATGATTCAAAAGATGGTGCAACAGGAATAATTAGAGGTGGTGTGGGCACTGTGCCATCTAACCAATGTCTGCATCAGCAGTAACATTCATATACTCATGAAGGTTGGTTTAAAATTAGTTAGAACACAGTTATATAAAGAGAATTGAATGCTGACAATGAATGATGTAATAATTAACCATGTCATAATTCATTATTATTATTAGGTGAGCATTGTACATCAGCAGTTATTGCAAATGAAGGCAGTGTGCATGATTAGTGTCTCACTCATCACTTGTAAGCATACTGTACTGTATGTTGTTGCATAATTATTGTTAGTAATATTTTGTAATATTTTGTTTACAGAGGCAGCATCAGAAATAAAATAAAAAAAAAATGCTGCACCAGAACACAACAGACCCCTGGATTCAGTAAACTTCCATGCAGGAATAGCTTAGTCCTGCATGGAAGCGGACGTTTAGGAGCAGGACAGCAGTGTGCCATGCATATTACTGAAGACATGTTTCCTGAGCTCCTAATCTTACATGGAGCATGTAAGAGTGCAGGGGGCATGTCTGAGAGCAGAGCTCTTAGCATATATACGCCCCTGCAACGAAGAACAGCAGACAAGGCAGAAGAGAATGAGCGAGACTGCTCATAGGTGTACGCATACCCCCAGCAACATCCCCCCACTTGTACAAGAGCAATAGTTAAAACAACAAATATAAAGATTTTTTTATGAAACAGATTAAATTTAACCATAGGTGTGCAGGATTGCCCATCGCTTAGCTATGGTTAATGCAGCTTAAATGGCACAAGAGGATAAAAAGCAAGATATATGCAAATGAAGCAGTACAGCAATAGTGTAGTGAGTAGAGCATTTGCCTTACGAGCAGTTATTCCTGGTTCAAGTGTCACTGCAGTGCATTTCATTTTCCATGTCAAATCACTTTATGACCAATATTTTTAGTTGCGTAACCTACTAAATAACATATATTTGTGAACTGGAGTATTGCATTAAATGCAGATGTGAGGTGTCAGTGTCATAATGTTGCAAAGTCCACAGATAACACATGTGCCCCATACAATATGTACACGTGGAAGGTAAAATGTGTAATGAATGATAACCCCATACGTTTCCAAATCTTCCACCTTCCCAAGAACCATTAGACATTACTGTCTAAATTAGTGCAATGGTAAGTGGGAATAAGCACTAGTAAGCAAGTGTAAGCACTATTAAGCCGTAGTAAGTGGGAGTAAGCATATGTAAACACCCGTAAGTGGGTTTAAGCCCATTTGTGCATGAGTAAGCAATGCGCACACAAGTTAAGCAATACGGAAGCTAACTATCTGTAAGCATATTTAATGGGAGGTTAGCATAGCTTACCTTCGCACAACCCACGCAAACCCATTTACAAGTGCTTAGAAGTGCCTTAATCACTCTATATCCAACAGCCGCTGTTCCGCCCAGCAACAAAATAAACAGTCTTTGCAGGTGTTGAATCCAGGACCCTATACATTACAGTCACAGTAGTTAATCACCAAGCCATCACAGCACTGCATAAGATTGAGGCATCACCAAACAAATCCTCACTAAAGTAAAATCAAACTAAACATGTGAAATGAATCAGTATACAGTCATATACTCCAAAACCTACTACATAATATAAATATGTGAACTGGAGTACTGAAATAAGCCCAGATGTGAGGTGTAATTGTAATAGAGTGTTGAAGTCCCCTGTTAAACACAAGGACCCCATACAGTCTACGTACATATGAATCATGAATACTAGACATATATATATAGCATGCAATAAATAATAAATCAATGCCAAAAAGCAAATATAATGTAAAGTAAATAGTAAGCAATGCTAAGCATTGCACAAGCCAGCTAAGTAGGTGTAAGCAATGTGTAGGCCAGCTAATTCAATTTGCCCAGTAGTATACCCCTTTAAACAATGCCAACCTTAGGTAAGCACGTTTGCCCACAGCTTAACCTTTTCAAAACTGCCCAATCATGGCAAAGTGCGAGAAATTGGCCCTACTTAAACCCAACAGTTGGGAATACATCTCATAACTGGTTGCAGCTCCCCCTTGCAGGCAACAAGTCAGGAATGGGAGAAGGAGTGCACTTTCGGGCACAGCGCTGGGGCATCCAGGAGTCCAGAGTCATGGCAGGGCTCCTTGTCAAAGACCATGAGCAGAAACTGCTGCAGGGCCAGTACCAGGGTTCCCAATATAAAGCAGAAGCCAGGGACCATCTAGCCTATTACCTCACCAGTGCCACTGGCATACTCCGAACTGGTGAGCAGGTCAGGCATCAATATGCCAACCTGAAGCGGCAAAAGGTGGATCTCTTGGAACAGTGGATCCAAGAGGCTTTGAGGACAGGGGAGGTCCCAGCTGTGTGTACGTATCACTCCATTGCCTGTTTAATAATTGCCAGCTCATGTATATTATGGATAGGTATGGCTAAATATTCCTCTTATGTCCTTCACAGTGGCAAGTGAGTGGGATGCGAACTAGGAGCCCCATGGATGTTGCTTAGAGAGTTTGCGATGCAAGACAGGTTAGTAATACTCTTGCATGTACTGTCATGGGAAATAAATCTAAAAGTATTTGTAAGTTAATTGCCAGTATAAGACCTGTAGTGCTTAAGGCAAGTACTGCATACACCAGAGAATATGGCAGGAAGAGTCCCATATAGTTTGTATGTAAATAAAAGTATAATAGCCTGACAATAAAGGTCTAACTGCTGGACTGCATGTGTTTACTCTGGTATCATATGGTAATGTAAATTTGCAATCACTTAATAGTAGTTGTATTAAGCACTGTTACCCACACTATGCAACATAAATAAAATGTGTAGGAATGTCTGTATATGACTGGTGTAATCACCAGAGGTCATTTAGTACAGCTGAGGGAGACTTAGACAGAAAACAGTGAAAAGACAGAGAATGAAATCCAAATAGCACATGCAACTGAGATGTGAGCTGTTGTATTTTTAGCACACACAGCCATGGTTCGAATCCTGGTAGTGGTAGTAGTCTGCATACAGAATCATACTCTACAACTGTCCAAAATGTCCAGTAAATTGTCCCATATCTGCTGCCTGTCACTCTGTCCCTGTGGGAAATCAGTGGGGTGATTCCAGATGTTTAGGCAACAGGCAGGAAATACAAGTGATTATCATGCATCTAAAAAAAACAAACAAACCTGTCACACTAGCAACTCCACAAAATGTTATGAGAGTATTAGGCCAAGAATGTCCCATCTACACCGCCATGTTGTCAAGCTTGTGACCAGAGTGTGTACAGTAACAGAGTGAGATGTAAGTGCATAATACTAATGTAAAACTGGCACTTTGTGTGGCAACAGTCAGGTAGTGCTAACAAACATTGCTCCCACAAGTCCATCAGATAAGAACACTGTGCCCAGAAATAAAAGCGTGATACCTTGAACTGGTACTGTTTACTTTGGTATCGTATGGCATTGTTAGTGTTGCAGTTGCTCTGAATAATAAGGTATTACTCATCACTGTCATCCACACTCTGCTACATAATATAACTGTCTAAGAAATCCTGTATAAGAGTGATGTAATACAAGGTCAGAATGTAACACCACAGGAGAATTATACACAGAAATCAGATAAGAGATATACATCAATATCCATATAGCACACACAACTGTGATGGACAGTGTTTCAGTGTTAGCAGACACAGCTGTGGTCTGAATCCTGGGAGTGGAAGTAGGCTGCATACAGAATCATACCCCACAACTGTACAGATATGTCCAGAATGTCCAGTATATTGGCCCATATCTGCTGCCTGTCACCCTGTCCCTCAGGGAAATCAGTGGGGTGATCCCAGATGTTTAGGCAGCAGACAGGAAATACAACTGATTGTTTCACATCTATAAAAACAAACCTGTCACACTAGCAACTCCTCAAAATGTTATGAGAGTATTAGGCCAAGTATGTCCCATCTACACCCCATGTTGTCAAGCTGTGACCAGAGTGTGTACAGTAACAGAGTGAGATGTAAGTGCATAATACTAATGTGAAGTCTGATACTTTGTGTGGCAAAATTCAGGTAGAGCTAACAAACATTGCTCCCACAGGAACATCAGATATGAACACTGTGCTGGGAAATAAAAGCTTGATACCCTGTACTGGTACTGTTTACTCTGGTATTGTAGGGCATTGTGAGCGTTGCAGTTGCTTTTAATAGTAGGTATCACTGATCACTGTCACCCACACTGTGCTACATCATATAACTGTCTAGGAAATCCTGTATAAGAGTGTTGTAAGTCACTAAAGGTTGAAGAGTGCAATAGTCTACATATGTCCCGGTTCATCTGCATGTGGTCAAGACATGGCCAGAGTCTGAGCAAAAGCAGATGGACAGGTATGTACATAACATCAATCTGGAATCTGGGATTATGTGTAGAAATAGTTAGTTAGTGTTAAAAAATTCCTCCACAGGTATACCAGGTAAGAGGTGTATACTGCAGGTAATACCAGTCCATGTATATAGTTGTTGACAGCCATATCACTGTCCAAACTAATGCAATAGGGTAGTGTAGTAATACTTGTAAGGTACAGATAACAGCACTGACTAGAAAAGGAATGCGAACTACAGGAATATACTAGTTGTTAATTCACATCTTTCTCTCCCCCCCACCATATCTCCAATACACTAAATACCCACCTCAACTGGTATGTGAAAACTCCAATATAATGTTGGGACATATGTCCTATTGTTCTATAATTATTTAAATCTGTTTCTATGCATGTGCTATGTTGAAATACTCCAACATTGGAGACATGGTGCCATCAGTGTACCTGCATGACGTTGTTATTACCACTATGGTTCCATATATGCATGTGTTCTGTCTGCTATGCAATTGCTTAATATCTGGTGTCTGGGTTAATGGGAATATCTATGCATGCTGTTATACCTAATCCTGGAATGTGTTGACTATTACTAACCCACATATGTTGATAAACCATAAATATCATAACAAATATGGGAATGCGGGTCCCAGTGTCCCACCTCAGCTGGCCGTGGCACCAGGCACCAGCACGTCTGGGGCCCAACCCAGAACCACCTCGTCCGTTGGTCCTGCACCACCTTTGGGTGGAACCGCATAAGGGGATGGGGCTCCACCCCCTGGGAGTGGGCACAGACAGGAACCTGTCAGCTGTCGCCAGGTCCGGGTCATGGTGCATAGCGAGCTCAATCAGCAGTTTGGAGATCTGCTACACCGGCTCAAGGGCCACTTGTATGACAAGATGGTTGGCCTGGCTCTCTGACTCAGCCCCCAGCACAGCCACCATCGGGGCTGTGAAGGTGCAGTGGTGACTGCCCATGGGTGGGGACCTCAATCCCACTGTTTCCACTAGGGGGCTCATGGGCTTCTGATTTCCCAACACCCCTCCCCATCAAGGTGATTACCCCCACATGTGTCATATACCACCTCTGTATGCATCTGTTTGTCTTGTCTGTTAACCTACTCAGCTAACTTCCCCAAATATACCTACAATCCCTCCCCAGCATCCCACTCTCACCTGAAAAAAAAAGGGCAATCTGTTTCCAAAAGAAAATATGGCCCCATACATAGCTGTCCATTTCACACACATGTCCACTGGACACATGTAATCTGGTCTAATTGGTATCACACCATATTATTGTTGTTCTCACCCCTATCACATGGGTTTGAGTGCCCAAATCTACCTCCAAATTCAGTGTATATGCACAGCTGTTGCTGTATAAGAAATGGGCAGCTATGGACCTTCCCTACACCCTCCTGCACATCCCAAGCTATTTTCCCTACTGTCTTTCCCTCTTTGTGCCCCTTTTTTACCACTTTCCTGTCAACCCTTTTTTCTCTTCTTTTAAAGAAATTAGCGCAGGAGTAAGTGGGAGTAAGCACTTTTAAGCAGCAGTAAGTAGGTTTAAGCCTGTTTGCAAAGGGGTAAGCAATGCCTATACAGGTTAAGCAATTTAGAAGTTAACTGAGTATAAGAAACTGCAACTGGTAGTTAGCAGTGCTTACCGTCATGCAAACCCATGCAAACCCACTTAAAAGTGCCTTAATCACTCTGTAGCCAATGGCCTTTGTTCTGCCCAGCAACAAATTAAACAGCCTTTACAAGGATCAAGCCCAGGACCTTGCGCAATATAGCCAAAGTAATATATCATTAAGCCATGTCAGATATACATAACCCTGATGTTTTCACAAACATATCATCCAGGCCAGTCATTCAACAGTACAGGAAATGTACTTAAACATGCAGATGCATGTGTGTGTGTGTGTGTGTGTGTGTCTGTGTGTGTGTGTGTGTATATATTGAAATAGATATAACATATCTATATATGTAGCTATAGCTATATATATAGAAACACACACACACACACACACAGACACACACACACACACACACACACACTACACATATATTATATGTATATATATATATATATATATATATATATATATATATATATATATATATATATATATATATATATATATAAACATATATACATACATATGTATACAGCTATAGATATATATGTTACATCTATAGATATATATATATATATATATATATATATATATATATATATATATATATATATATATATATATATATATATATATATATATATATATATATATATATATATATATATATATATATATCTGCATAAACAGATATCTATATAGGTATATACAGACATATATCTATAGATGTAAGAGAGAACTTAACAGAAACATATATGTCCACATGTACCATTAATTAGGGTGAAGGGGCCCAAACAACATATGTCTTGTACGTATAGATACCCCCCCACAGCCAAACACATCTGCCCTACAATACAATACCAACTTTTGCAAATCCCATAACCAGGACCTGACACAAGATGGGCACAAGATATAAACAGTACTCCATCCCACCTGTATGATGTCAGGCTGGCATCAGTAACATATTATGCGGTACAGTCTGGCTACCAGAGGGAATGTACAATGTGGAAGCAATCAGCATTCCCAAGATACATATACATAGACACATATATGCTGAGACATATATCTATATATACATATATATATAAATATATATGTAACTACACATACACACGCAGATATATGTATAGAAAGATACATATGCAGAAGGTGCACACAATACAGAACAGCCATTATACCTACAGTTGCCACCTTACTAACTGGACACTGTATGAGCCACCAGTACAAATGACAATTTTTGCCTGAAACAGATACCCACAGAGAGGTCAAAGGATAAAACTACCACACACAGGTTTGCATACATGGGAAAGATCTATTTGTGTACTATTACAATTGTATATGCCATGTCATATAGCTGTTTAGACATACATATAAACAGAGTAATGCAACTGCAAAACAGTTATATTAATACAGTAGTCTGGAAAGGTTTACATATGTTGCTGTCTAGGCCAAGGCCTTCAAGTAGTATAATAGGAAAGACAGACTGGGCCACAGGATAACATTCAATCAGCAGTAAGTAATGCAGATGTATAGTCCAGCAGCCTCTAACTACACTCTGTACACAATCCCTAGGGGGTAAAGACCTCAGTTGACACAATGGGATGTATCTGATACATAACAAGGCATAACTGACAACATCACAATCATACTGACAAATAGAACATTCTGTATGGCAGGAAGCAGTAGGGCTGCAATTACCCAAGGTGAAGTGCATGGTAATGTACATCCAGATACCTTAAGGCAGCTTACCCCTGATACCCCGACATGTTGTAAGAGCCTAGGTTAGTTATGGTGCATCCCCCCCATAGACTGAATAATACAGGGCCATATACCACTGTTACATACACTGGCCTCTGGAGTGCATAAGGACACACATGTATTGTGTAGAGAAAGCCTACATATATATGGACCCAACCCCACAATTTGTGTGTGGGCCACAACAGCAGTGGACTGATGGCAGGAATGGCAGCATGACATACTCACAGCCCAATACATAACAATACCTGACAGCATGGCATATGTACAAAGCCTAGTATGTAGGTGGGGGACAGAGGCTGGAACACTGGCCCATATGTGAAATACTGTTGTCATACACTAAGCAAGTCGCTGGTGTTACAGGACAGTCTGCAACATATCTTTAGACAGGAATATGAAGTTAGAAACAGGCATGGATGTAGCCATGTACTGATAGCACTCAACACACACTGCCAGTGATATATCTGACACAAGACCTGTGCGAGGGACAGATGACACATAATAGGCACACCTCTGGCCATCAAGTGGATAAGCCCACAGTTGAGAGCTATGCAGACAGACTGCATTCCAAGTTAAACTAGTATGTACAGACAAACCCTGTAACACTGGTGCTATAAAATGCATACAACAACACTACTCACACTTTGTCTGTTGTTCTGGAACCTCCTACAAATATGTAGCTGGCCTGAGTGTGCAGGTTCTCTTGTAAGAGGTATTGCTATTGCTACCTGCTCTCTGTACCACTGCTGCCCATACACAGGAAGGATGTCCACCATACAGGAAAGGTAAAGGGACCACACCCACATGATGTAGTGATTTATAGTATTTGGTTGCCATGACAGTGGTAATTGGAAGAACTACACAGCATACTGCATGCAGGTAGCAAGTGGAGGACACTAATTGGTGCAGAGGCCATCACCTGATCATGTGCATCACCTACAAAATCCATGCTGCAATATTTTCAAAGCAGCTCAATTGATTTACTGAAGGGAGTCTGAGAGACAGAGAGTGAGAGAGAGAGAGAGAGAGGGAGAGAGTGATTGAAAGGCAAAAACAAACACACACAAAAAAAATCCAGCAAACTATCCAGAAGAGACATTCCCAGAACAGGTATGTGAAGTATATATGCATGTAATTGACTGTAGTACTTGGTCCATAATAATGAGATAGATGATGTAGAATGATTTATATGTGCCATCAGGTGTTGTTGTTGTAATGATGTTCAGCTGAACAACTGTTAAGGACAATAGAGTCTGTCCCTGTGGGTAGTGGGCCATACCCATCAACTGTGCAGAGCAGCACTGACTTATAGGATGCAAGCCATCATAGTGTGCGTTGTGTAATGTGAAGTATGTATATAACTGTGGTCAATAGCTGGTAGTGGAAGTAATGCCATAATGATGGCCATGTGGGTTTCACAGCCAACCTCTTGCAGGATACTCAGGTTAACCTGTATTGTAGCATGCAGGAATGCCATAGGTGTGTAATAGGGTTACCTGCAATCTGGCCCTACATATACCCACCTAATGTCAGACTGTGTCCATATATGGCACCTGTCTGTGTTGTAGCAAGGCAGAACAGTGCAGCTGTGCAGGGAGGTGTTGTGAGACTGTGGACCTGATGTCTGAATGTACCCCATATATAGGTATGCATATGTACACACACACACACACACACACACACACACACACACACACACACACACACACACACACACACATACATACAAACACACACACACACACACACACACACACACACACACACACACACACACACACATATATATATATATATATACACACACATACATACATGTATGTCCACAAATATACAGATACCCATGTGTAGACATATATATATATATATATATATATATATATATATATATATATACATATATATATATATATATATAAACACATATATACATCGTATATATCTACACATATATAAATATATACCTATATGCACATGTCTACATATATACAAATACACACACAAACATATATGTATGTAAATACATGTCCCCTATATTATCACCACAGTGCTTTATGATATGTGCAAGGGAACAGCACACATAGCAATACACACAGATATCTACAGCTGTCAGTGTGTGCAACATGGATGGGTATGTCACATGTGAACCCCTTGTTGAGATCACATTGCCCTTCTCTGTGAAGTATGGAATGGGAATATGGGAAAGTATGGCAGGTATAGTTCTGGAGGTTGTCAGGGTTGCTAGATATAGAGGACAGCATACAGTGGTGGTATGTGACACATGTGGTGGGTAAACACCCTGGATGGTGTGTGTGGTCTGTGCTGTGGATGCCCCATGGAACCCAATATATTCACAATGGGAACAAGCCTCCCACCCACTGCTACTCACAATGGTGGTCCACGTCCTGAAGGTGCCTCACCTGAAGGCAGAGCAAGAGGAGTATGTAGACCCTGTGAATGTGTACTGGGTGCCTCAAAGTGATGTAGCACATCCCACATGTGCCTGTGGAACCTATTATGGAACAGACCCTGGACCTGACCTTGGGGGGGCAAGATCATGTCTGTGTGTGCCCCCAGGGGGAGGTGCAACATCCCCTGAGTTGGTTCCACCTGAAGGCATTGCTGGACCAGTACACGAGGATGCCCCAGGGTGAGTCCCACATGTGATGTGGCCTGGTAACATGGGCATATAAGTTTGGAGAGGTGGTTCTGCTGGCCAATAGTACATAAACATGCTATTGTGTCACTTTTATAGAGCATATATGGGTAGTAATAGTCTACACAATCCTGGAACATGTCCAACAGCATTCATAGATATCCCCAATAAAACAGAATGTCAGATGTGCAGCAACCACATAGCAAGCAAACCACAGGCATATATGGAACCATAGTGGCCCTGACAATAGCATGCAGGTAAATAGTCTGTAACAGGCCAGCAATGATAGTATCCACACAGGGAATATGGCTACAAGCACATAGCACAAACTGTGGTACAATACATCTGCCCCACTGGTAGGTAAGCTGTAGCCATATCTATTGAGTTGTGTGTACCGTTTATTGTTGCTGATATGGTGGAGGGTGACAGTGATGTTTATTAAGAACTGTGGTAACCTTGCTGCATGACTTGCTCACACCTGTGTCCATCTTTATGTCTTTCATGCAAGATGTAACATGGAAGGCTTCTGGCTTACTCAGCTGCTGAGAATGACATTGTGGTAAATCACCTAATTCAGCCCTACCCTGTCTTCTTTGGCCGGGCCACCCATGATCAGCAGGAGCGAACCACCCTGTGCAACAACCTAGTCCACAGGGTCAATACATACATTTTTAGTCCACTATTTTTATGATTTGATTGTTTATATAGTGTATGTCTTTTTAATTTTTATTTCAAGATACTGTCAACTGATTGGATTTGACACAGATGTATCATTATTTAAACAAGAGCAGCAGTTACTGTAGTATGTCTGAGGAAGCAGAGAGGACTCTGTGAAAGCGCTCACATGTTTTATATATTTTTACTATTTTTTATTAAAGTGTTGTTTTGCTGTGTGTATTCCAACGAGTTGGTGGCTTTTTTGGAACATTACACTTTTATCGTTGGTTACTTCATACAGATTCAGGGGATTTGTGTTTGATAGGTCCGGCATCATTGTTCTGACCTGCTTTGCAATGCCCTTCAGCATGCTGCTGCAGTCTGGGGGGATCATCTTGCATGCCATCCATCCCCCCTGACATGTGTGGAGGAGCTTCTAGCCAGCCTCGTGGCACCTGCCTGTCTGCATAGCCAACAACTACCCACACATCAGCTGAGGAGCATGCAGGTAAGGCCACAGGGCACATCAGTAGACCATGGCTGTGTATACATCCACATCTGTACAGGTAGATCATGCATATCTGACATGTCATAGATATAGTCTGTTGCTGCATAGTAGTGATAAACAGATGTGCATATCTGGTAGTATTGTGGACATGTACTGTTGATGTATTGTAATGCTGCACCCACCCTGTAGCAATGCCACAGGTGTGGCCACTGACTTTGCATCTCTCACCCTCTTATGTAGGTCTCTCCGGTATACCACCAAGGCAGCAGCATGTAGCTGGTGAGTATGGTTTATGTTGATGCTTGCCCGTACTCCAGGCATGTAATGGCTATGGTATATTTCATGCACACATCTAACACACCTACCCAGAATGCATGCTGTACATGTGCACGTATTGTTGCTGTTAAATGCACGGCATCACAGTGGTGACCATGATGGGGTATTGGAAGGGTATGTCAGACACCTGCAAGATAACTAACATCCTGTCATTGCAGAATGTGTCCGCAGGGAGTAACATAATGGTGGGAGACATGGCCTACCGTAGGGACATGTTTGAAACATCACCCGTATACAGTGCAACACCAGTATATATACCTGTAGGACAATGGCAACTGTTGCAGAGTTACACTATGGCATAATGTATTACTGTGGTCCACATTATCATCTGGCATCAGGCTGTAACATGTGGTGTTCAGTGTATGGGACATTGCAAACCGACACACATGTATAGGCCTTACTTGTCAAGCATCTGCATAAAGGCTGAAGGTGGGGGGGTGTCAGCATGACACACTAGTGCATTGCAGCAGGGATCTTAAGGATGCTATAAATGGCTGTATATGCACATATGCTCAGGAACTGTTGCAGATGTAACCCTACCCCCACAGCAATAGTGATGGCAGTGTCTAAACACCAAGGGATGTGGACATGTGTAGACGTTGCAATTATGCAGATGAGGGGGACATGTGTAGAGCAGACTGAACATACACTAGCAAATGTAGATGGCCCATGCTAGTATACCCCTGCCAGGAGTAGTGACTGCTGTAGTACACATAACAATAGGTGCAACAAACCATCATGATGAGGGTGTGCACACATATGCCCAAACGGAGTGTATGTATCATGGTCAGCATCTGCACACCTAACACATTCCATAGACACTGCATGTGAAAGTACAGGACATATGTCACATATTGGGCTCATGTGCTGTGAATATATGGGGTGATCTGGTCCCATGGCAGATCAAGGAAGGGTGCATCATATCAAAAAGTGTGTGTACACCCCCCATAGCCACGGTATGCTCTGATGGCTGTCAGTGTAATAGTATTGGATTGGTCATACATGGTCCTCTGATGTTGAGAGCTGTAAATAAGACATCAGGCATTCAAAAATTACATATGTCCACATATCATCCCAGGTATGTGCTGCTAAAAAACATAGGGGTTGTGAGCATTAAAGCTGACATAACTGATACAGTACTACACATTCAGCAATGGGTTGTACACCTGTGAAGTGTGGTGCACAGTACATGGCAGGGTGCAGAACAGGTGCACAGCAATACTGTGTACATGGGTGCAGTGGTATGCAGTGGAAGAGGCATCACCTAGTAACACAGCTAATGCATCACACACATGTATGCTGTTGCTAGCATAGATTGACTTTAGCTGCATTGCATACTGTTCTGTACCATATTTTATGCATGTTGACAAATGGGTAATAGGAGGACTGTGTGTACTATCATTGTTCAACCTCAACTGTATGTGTGTGTGCATCCTGGTGGGTGGTTAGTTTGTCTGTATGGTCACTCTGGTGAAGTGGAGGAAGGTTAATGCATGTAGGATGCATGTTTGCATGTGTGTGTGTTTATGTGGGTGTCCATGTATGCACATGTGTGATTGCGGGGTTGTTCATACAGTAGTGTCTCCCTTTGGGATCATGCATTACATGGACATGGACTGCCACATGACACACCAGGAATACTTGTCATGTATGTAATCACAGGACAGCTGATAGTATAATAAGGTATGTAGCACAGAACAGACATTGAGAGGGAAGGTAGACACCAGGTATACCCTTAATATCACATTAAGCAGATAGGTGACTGACAACCCATGTATGGATGCATTGGGGAATTACTAGTCAACACCAGGGAGTGTATCCCTATATTACAGTTGTCACATGATAGGCTGATTGAGAAGCATATTTGGCATGTACTGAGCAATACAGCCACATGACACTCTAGTGCATGATATTATGGAGTGAACATAGTAGCCCTCACATATAGGGGCCATGCTCATGATGTCCAGACATACACAGGGTGAACACTGAATGACAGCAGTGAAGCCATGTAAAACCACTCCACTCAGGTCAGGCAGGTAACAGAGTTACAGGTCTTGTGTTGTGACCACTTGTTTAGGCATTTAGAGTACTGATACATTAATGAGTGGTATCAATGAGTGTATGTTACCAAGTGTGATGCAGGATGGTGAACATATGGGAATATACTTGGGACTGTCTGTAAAGTCATGGACAAGTAGGTATTAAGGTGGTGTGTGTGTGTGTGTGTGTGTGTGTGTGTGTGTGTGTGTGTGTGTGTGTGTGTGTGTGTGTGTGTACTGTTATGCAATGCTGTACATGTCTTAAAGTGCATTTATTGCTTTCCCCACAGGTGGCAAAGTGGGTCAGGAACCCTCCTGCATGCAGTCTGATGATGGTGTCCATACAGACACCAAAGATGACGATAGTACTGTTGAGGCACAGGTGGGGTTGTCAGGGGCTGAAACAGCGCCATCATTTGACATCTCCTTTTTAGCCACCCCGACCCCGCACACAGTTTCAGTGCCTATACATACCCCATTACCAGTGGCCATAGTGGAGAGACAGCTGGTGTTTGGTGGCAGTGCACAGGAAAGTGTGGTAACCATGTCTACTGTGTCTGTTCACAGCAGGCATAGCCGGATGTGCAGCAGGGCACCACATAGTCAGATCCTAGGGTTCTCATGGTAGGGCCACTGGTCATCTTGTCCCTGGCAGAAGCGACACAGCTGGTACCAGCAGGTGCATGTTTCAGGCTGTCATGGCAGCGTAGGCACGTATGGAACGTTACACCAGACAGGGCCTGAGGCTGCAGAGAGCTGCTCTCACATCTGCAAGTGACAACTTCTGTGAACTGTCTGGTGCCATCTGTGCATTTACTGAGCTCATGGATAGATGTTCTGGCGAGATGATGACCCTCATTGACCGCGGTTTGTCCGTGCTTGAATGTGTGGTGGGAGTTGGGCGGCGGCGGCTGTGTGGATGTAGGCCAGCAATGCAGACAGCTGGCAGACAATGTAGATGTGCTAGGACACCAAGGGTCTCCCATAGTGTCAGTACCAGCCCTGGCACTGTGGGGGGGGGGCTGTCCACACCACACCACAGCAGGCCGCAAGCACATGATCCTGGCCCATTCCAGGAGCGATCTGGTTCCAGTGGACATTTGTCATCATCAGGTGAGAGTAGCACATCAAGGTCTGTACCTGAACATGCCCATGGACCCCATGGCAGGCACAGTCCACATGTCCATGGCCGGATGCAGTGAACTGCACACCCTGCCAAGTATGGTCTGCAGCTGTCCATAAACACCTGTGTAGGGCAGCCACATGGCAGAACTGTGTGAATGCATACCCACACACTATACAAACACACCTAGAGCAACTTCATACCTACACACACCACATCACCACACCCAGCTCACCTCATTACACCCCTCACCCACACACATAGTGTCAAATGTATGGCCCACCCACAGCCTCTGGCAAACCAACAACACACCCTGTGCATATGATGATACCTGTGCCACATCCCTGTCATCCATACCATCGATGCAGGGACAGGCTAATATGGTTCTGATACACATGGTGACTGTACTAGAGTGTACCACAGTACTGCAGTGTAACATGTTGTCAGAAGTAAAGTGTAATGCATATATGTCAGGTAGTCTAGCCATCCAGCAATGATGCATTATAGCTGTTAGTAACACTGGCTGATTATGGTCTCTATAATGTTATCCATTTGTGTTGTAGGTGTACATGTGTCAGCACAAGGATGGTCTGCTGTCATATTTCACAACAGGGTATAGCACTGTGGTGACACCATGGCTGTGACATATCTGGGGTACAGTTTAGCACATGTCACAGGTTTGTATAACAGTTATTGCCTGTGCCACATGGACAGGTGACCCGCTGGGACATGTATAATCTGCAATCTGAAGTAGACCCATCCACATAGACGCACACTCTTACTTGGCAACACTGGCACTAGACACCTACCTAGGTATGTAGTGATACTGAAGTGTGTTGCTTTCATTGCACACACCACACAGTATTCAGAATGAGGTGTGCTCCAGGTTACATGTTACATGCAGAACATTCCCAGACATTTACAGTATGATAATGGGGGATGTAATGGGTGTATATGGACAATACATAGTGTGACATACCATCATATAGACATTAACAGACACATAGCAGGCAGACACAGGTCCAAGAGACCTGGACCTATCATTGCTAACTAACTTGACCATGTGTCCAATGTGTTACAGGTAGGCTGTACACAGCACATGCATAACTGGCCTGGATTGTGGTATCAGTTGCCTGTATGGTTGATGGTGACATTGGTAACCATAAAGTGTTACATGTGACATATACCAGGTGTACCTTGGTGTAATGACAGTGTACACAGCACCCACATCCCCAGTGGATATTGCACTCCTTGACACCCATGATGACACTCTGACAAACCCACCATCACACCTTACCCATGACTGTGATACAACCCATTGTATATTACAACAGTGGTACTACAGGGATATGCATCTAATGTACATGCCACAGGCATAGTAGGATGTTGCATTGTCATACCTCACCTATGGGCAGCAGCAACACAACCTGTACTACTGTGTGGCAATGGGTATTGTAATAGGAGCATGTGGCCTTGGAATGCTGTACCCTACAGATATATGGACATGCACACATACACACACTTGCCAGAACTCAATGGGTATCCCATGCCTATCGACCCATTTGTACAACACTGTTGTGCTGGTACTGCAAGGCTCATGTAGCCAGTAGGGTGAGGTGCATAACAGGGTACATGTAATGTCCCATACAGCAGCAGCCACAACTGACTATGGCAATAGGTGTTGTGGTGGTTATGAAGGCCCTCATGGAATTCCCAAGTACAGGTGTGCTAACACACAGACACTGCTATACTCAGTAATGCACATGTACACATGTGTCAGTACTGGGGTGCATCACTGCATGTGGTCATAGCTGTGTACCTAGCTATTGTCCACGGAGAGATGGGTTGTGTAGGAGATGTGTGTAAAGTGGTATCCTGCCACTTGCCATGTGGCAGCAGGCAATCTATCGACAGACACCACTGTGGTGACCCTCAGGGTGAGAGACACATGCATCAGCCAATCCTTTGGGTGCCTCCTGCACATGGCCACTGAGGTGATCATGTTGACATGTATTACAATACATGGTTAGTGTTTGTGATGAAGACCTGTACCCAAGCATGTTCTGTTGACTGTGGTAGTATAGTGGAGGTACCCATGGCATGAGGTATATACAAGGTGTTGTCTCCTATATGTGCCAGTTCTTGCACAGCTGGGCAGACATGTCAGTGTCAAGCAAGCATAGGTGACCTGTACATATCCCAGCTGGATACCTGCCAACTGCACATCTGCACATGGGCTGACAGTCATCAGCTTGGAATGTAGCTATGTAGTTGGATGAATTTTTTGATAGATAGAGGTCTGACAACAATATCTATGCCATAACTACAAGTTGGAAGCCCTCACTAACATGTGCAGTACATACGGTAGTCTACAGTTACATTCCACATGACAGATCATTATCCAGTAGGGGTTATATACTGTGACACAGCTCACCCACCAGGGATACAACAAGGAGGCTTCAGAAACCAGCTATGCCTGCAGGTGTGCTTGTTGTCAGTACTACATTTAGCACTCTACTCTTGCCTGGGAAAGCACTGTCAACAGTAGTATCGCTATAATGCACAAAATGCCAGTGTGACAGCATGTACCCTGGGCTACTACCCCTGTATGTAACTCATTCACATAGATAACAGTGCTGTACAGGCCTCATATATTTCTGTGTCCCAGACATGACACTCACATCCCCTTGCTACTTTAATGACAGCACATCGGCGCATGTATTGTACATGGCATTACATACACTTATTACCGATGTCATTGCCCTGCTATGTTATCGGACTGAGTGGTGTGAACTGGTTACCAGGGCTAAGCCATGCTTAGCAGGTATCAACATTGCTCCAATATAACAGCTAAGCTGATTTGCACACTGGTAAGTGAAGCCTACACTGTGTAAGAGCCCGTACATTTACCCATAGCTTAGTACCACTTAGCTTCATATAAACCCACGCAAAGGCTCTTAAAGCTGCAAAGAACTGCCTTAACCACTCCATATATGACAGCCCTTGTTCTACTCAGCAACAAAATGTACAGCTCTTGCAGGGCTTTAACCCAGGATGCTGTACACTATAGTCACAACACTTAACCACTACGCCATGACCACTGTAAAGACAGCTGTTGTTTTTCCAATATATCTGTCAATACACATATTGAGTAGTATTTAACAATTTCCTTTACTTCCACAATTGTGTAGCACTTCTTATTAATATGACTGTTGCATCACATATGTTGTTTAATCATAATGTACACATATCAGATACATACAGTGAAATACATCTGGGAAGGTATGCACAACTGTGATGTTTACACATGACAGGGATATGGATATATACATATACATATCTTGATATATGTCTACATGTACATACACATGTATATTCATACATATGCCTGTAAACATATCTCTATAGTGCATCATATATATATATGACCATGTGTAAATCTCTCTGTATGTGTATATATATATATATATATATATATATATATATATATATATATATATATATAGAGTTATGTATATATAGATATATGTCTAGATAGCTATATATGTATGCACATCCTATGTGTACAGATATGCCTATTTATGTAGATATATGTGTAGATATCTGTGTATACATATCTATTCTGCTATACCTATTACTGTCAATATATATGTAGATATCCATAAGTATATGTGCATATGTATCTATATCTGTATATGTGTAGACATATATTGCTGTGTATATGTATATATTTGAGTGTTTATATGTATATATATATATATATATATATATATATATATATATATATATATATATCCATCTATGTATGTCAATATGTATATGTGTAGATATCTACATAGATATATGGATAATTATATATACATATATGTTCACCATATGTTTAGAACAGGAGTGGAGTCTTAATTCAGCCCCAATAGTCCCAACCTCTTAGTGCAAGGGGATGTCAGGTATGTATTGCAGGTATATATGTAGATTGCTGCTACTGTAATAGGGGTTGTCTTAACAGACATGCTGTGTGTGGGAAGTCACATCTGGTTTTAACATGTATGCCATTGGCTAATGACAGACATCCTAAGATCATCATCGTACGGTACCACTGCTAGCACAGTAATGATCCTGTGAACTACAGCAGAGACATGGCCAATAAATGTGGACAGTTTGACACACTCTGGTCAGTCCAGAGGTATACACAGAACCCCTTAGTGCAAGACATGTGGACCAAACCTGACAATGTGTTTGCTAACAGCCATGTAGATGGGTATATCACATAAATACTGGAATACATATGCCCCCATAGGTTATTCATTCACAAACTCCTGTCTATCTTGACATATAATAACCACTGGTGCAGAGGTCACATGGCCACATACCACCCACTAGTTAGTGACATACATCTGAACAGCATCCCGCTGCTTTGTCAGAAATACTTGACAGTTATGGTGGCCCAGCAGCAGTACATCTGGCAAATACCTGGACATAACATCACATACTGGGTAAGTACACTAAGCTGCTAAGCATGTAACAAAGCACTGTGCAAGCTATAGGCAGACTGCCACAACACTGGCCTACATGTCGTATGGGGGAATACACATGTACCTGCAAATATAGCAAGCTCTACAGGCATGTCACAGCCCTGAGTAACAGACACCTGTGTGAAAGTGCATACCCACAACCAGTGTGAACACAGCCACAGCCACATATGGTAAGCTAGCTTAATATTACAGTATATGGCCTGTCTGATCAACACCATCCTCATATGTGCAACTCACACAATAACCCTACATATAGTGGGCCACTACACAGTGTGGTCCGATGCTTGTCTGTAGTATGGGACATGTATGTTTTTGGCCCTACAAACATGTAAGCTGATAGGTTACCATACACTGGAGTAGCATGTAACATCAGATGAAGCAGGACCAGGAACAATGACATCTACCACAGCCTGTACACAGGCCAAGGTACATATTTGCAATACACACACTGTCGACAATCACCATAAGTACACAGACCTCAGTACTGTACACACAACCACAGAATGCCCAGGTTATGTTCTCATATATAATCCCTACTATGCATAACATGTGCAACAGTCTGGTATCTCACTGACTTGTTATCAGCTATGATGTCAATAAATGATGGTGTACAGAGCATATGCACCTCTTACTGCATGACATATGTACAAAGGTTGGCAGAGTTGTGGCTGGAGGCACAAGCACAGGGCCAATATTGACATGTTGCTGTGATAGCCTCATACATTTATTGTTGTAACAGGGTTTGTTGTGACATATGTCCCATGAGGAATATGAAGTCAGTAACTCTCATGGCTGTCACCATGTACTGACTGCAATCCTCACACTATGCTTATGCAGTTCTCAGATAGGTGTTCTGTGAGTAACACAAGAAACAAAAGGGGTGCAGATGACCCTACAGATGGGGGTTTCCTCAGACACATAGCACTGTCATGACAGGTATTCCAACATGTAGTCCAGCCATATCCACACACACCCTTTTAAACCAACATTACCCCAAATTCAGAATAGCAACACTTACATTCTGTAGTCATGTCAGGCACATCCCCCTCATGCGTGTTGGCCTTTTTCCACAGTGTATGTTGTTAGAGGTAAATCCCAATTCGATCTGTGATGCTGTTTGCCAAACACCAGATCTAGTTCCTGCTCAAAGTGAATGAAAAGGCCCAACACCAACATGATGTTCCTAGATATTGGAGTGTGTTTCCATGCAATTGGATATGGGAATGTTACTACACCTGTTCCACATGCAATCAGCTAGAGGAGGGCTGCAATTTGTGCAGAGACCATCAGCTGATCATGAGCACCACTTAAAAACACAAGCTGCTGCCTAAGCAAAGCGGGTGTAGTTCCCCACATCCACCAGAGAGGGAGTGAATGTGACAGACAGAGACAAAGTAAGTCTGGGAGGGGGTGGGAGAGTAAAACCTAAGCATTATTTTGTCACACACCTACCAGGTATAGGGATTCAAACCTCTGACTGATTATGTATTGCTATTACATGTCTATGCAGTTATTGTATACACCACATAGCTTACATGTTGAGGAGCTGTCCACATGTATATGTGATGGTGAGTGACATCTGCAACAGTGATATGGTAGCAATATAGTAGGTGTAGTACACATGCCTGCCCACATGAACAGGTGTCAGCATCAACACAGCCACATTCTCTCAGGGACTCA
This sequence comes from Protopterus annectens, assembly GCF_019279795.1. Taxonomy (NCBI): domain Eukaryota; kingdom Metazoa; phylum Chordata; order Ceratodontiformes; family Protopteridae; genus Protopterus; species Protopterus annectens. Next base: position 222,007,872 of record NC_056751.1, read on the forward strand.
CACATTGTCACACTTGGCAGGGTCAGGAATACACTTCCTAACTAGTTAGTTTGCCACAATACAGTAATGTGCAGGTATCGCATGCATCACAGGGGTTATCCAGGGCAATATGGGCAAAGGGTATGTGAAGGTGTCTGACATCATACAGCATGCTTCAGAATGCCAGAGTGTGAATATGGTTGAATGCATCATACACCACACACACAGACACAGGATGCCAGTACTGACATGTATGCTTGCATTGCTTCATGGGTGTGTAGTGACTGACTGTGCCAAAGTAGGGCATTTGAATTGTAGTGAGTGTGACTAGCCTAAAACGCATTGCTCTTTACACAGGCAAAGGAACACACAAACATCTGCACTTGTCATATGTGGGAATAAAACCCCTACCATAATACTATATCACACTACAACATTACACTGTTATAGGATGCACCACAGAGATTACTGAGCTACTCTTTTCCCAAAGGTGTATTTCACAGTGAATGACATCAGCAGCCTTGCCAAAGTAGGGCACTTGAATTGTAGTGAGTGTGACTAGCCTAAAAGGCATTGCTCCCTGCACAGACAGACACACACACACACACACACACACACACACACACACACACACACACACACACACACACACACACACACACACACACACTTGCCATGTCTGGGATTAAAACTCCTACCTAACTAGTTTATCATACTACAGCATTACACATGTAAAGGATACGCCACAGTGATTACTAGGCTACCCCTTTCCCAAAGGTGTATTTCAAAGTGAATTACATCAACAGCCTTGCCAAAATAGGGCATTTGAATTGTAGTGAGTGTGACTAGCCTAAAAAGCATTGCTCCCTACACACACACACACACACACACACACACACACACACACACACACACACACACACACACACACACACACACACACACACACACACACACACACAGTTGCCATGTCTGGGATTATGAATCCTACCGAACTAGTTTATCACACTACAGCATTATGCAGTTATAGGACATGCCACATAGATTATTGGCTACTTTTTTCTCAAAGGTGTATTTCAAAGTGAATGACATCAGCAGCCTTGCCAAAGTAGGGTGTTAGAATTGTAGTGAGTGTGACTAGCCTAAAAAGTATTGTTCCCTACACCATGTACAGTTGCCATGTCTGGGATTAGAACTCCTACCTAACTAGTTTATCACACTACAGCATTACACATTTATGGGACATGCCACAGAGATAATTAGGCTATTTCTTTCCCAAAGGTGTATATCCAACTGACTTACATCAGCAGGCTTGTTATAGTAGGGCTATGGGGAGGGCAGTGTGTGCACATGGGCCATAACCCATTCATCTAGAGGTAGACACACCACACTCAGGCACACATAGGTTTATACTCTGCAGGTACATGTATAGAACTGCTAGTTGAATACTGCCTTGTACAGTCATGTTGCACAGCTAGCACTTGCACCACAGAGTCTGTAATGCTGAGGGATACCAGTGGCTAATTTATACAGTGAGTGACATTTACACATCATGTGGTTGTAGCCATTTGGCTGTGTGCTGAGTGGGACAGGCCTCATGAAGGCAGGCTCTTTGTCACTGTCACTCTCTTCCACACATCTATGTATGTGCACTTTTGGCATATTATAGTATGTTGTCCTTGGATATATGTGTGTATTCCTATCCAGTGTGTGTGCAAAGCATGACTGGTGCATACTGAGGATTGTATGCACTAACATCTGCAACTGTCAGAAATGTAGGGTCCACTGTTATTGGCAGACATGGGCTTCATTTTGTTTAACTATGTGAGCATGCCCAGTATGCCCTTCTGTATTGAATGTGTGGATCCATTCCAGGTAGTTTGTACTCCAATGCAGACCTTTGTGTTCTACCCCTACAGGTAGCAAACTGTTTCTGCAGGGTATCTGTAGATCAGTTGGCAATATGGGGTCAAGCTGTACAAGGGATAGTGTGGACTGTAGGTGATTGTGTCTGTGCTGCTTCTGCTACATGGTACAGGTGTTAGAGATATTCAGACATGTGTAATGTTATACACTGTGATGTTTTATGTTCTTAAGTACTGTCAGGTGGACATTTTTCTTCTCACAGTGATGTCCTGGGGAACACATGGTTAATGCAGCTGTTTCCAGTATTGTGGTCGAACGCCTACATATTCATGGAAAGTTATACCATTCTGGAGGGGGTGCTGCAGACACTTGCTGCAGGGTCTGTGTATCCAGTTTAGCACCTTGGTACAGTCCTGGCAGATGATGCCATACTTGTACATCCTGCTGCGACAATACCTCACAGCTGTACAGATTCACACAGGTTACCCAGAGGCAGGGGTCATAAGTCAGGACATTACCCCTATTGTGGTGTATGGGCAGGTTTGTAGCCACCCATTTATGTGTTTGCAGCCAGGGATAGTATTTGCACACATCTGTGTGTTGGACTTTGCACATTCCATGCTGCCCATGCTCCCACCCCCCCCTCTATTATTCTATCCTCTTCCATACATTATGCATGCATTCTCTGATACCTTCCCTAAGGTTATCACCTCATCACAGCTGGGTATTGGTGTTGGTCCACAGTTCATGCAGTGGGACCTGATGGACATGTTACTATGGTTTGTCCACATGGCCTTGCATATGGCTTATGTGAAGCATGTTATGTTATTAATTGGGTGTCCATGGCATAACATGCATTGGCAGTATGTGTGAGACACAGGCCTTTGGCAGAGGCCTGTAGGCCATTTGGTGGTGATGCAGGCCAGCTGTGGCAGGCCATTGCATTCTGTCAGTCCTACAGTCCCATACTGCCATATGGTACATTTCCCTGGGGTGACAGGGTAGGTGTGTTAGGTGATCATGCCAATACTTTCTATCAGTATTGATCAGGTGGTGTGGATCCTGGCAGGGTGCTACCTACAGCTAGGGACACACTTGCTTGGGACACCTGCACTGCATGCTGCATTCTTTCGCTATTGCCATATGCAGGTAGGGGTCATATTGTACCCATTCCCAACTGCAGGGATATGACCAGAGAGGTACCTGTGGGTGGTGTTTGGGTGAGCTGGGTGCATGTGTGCTATGGACACTACTTGCATCTGACTCACAGATATGCATGGGGCATTCCGGTTATGCTGGCATGTGCTGATACATTGGCTGTTTCCCAATACATCAGTCTTATCACCTTTGTGATCTACAACTGTTCGGCCAGACGACACCAGTATTCCCTACTACATGCCCAGATAATGTGATGCATACTTGTATATACACTTCCAGGGGTGTGTCCATTTCACAGTTATGCATTATATACTGTATGTCTGGGGTACATTTCCCTGTGTACTGCTTGTATATGTAGGACAACAGCCATGCCATGTCCATCTTTCAGATGGTGACACATATTACCACCATACATTTACAATGGCTTACTGCTAGCATGTGTTATACTGGTGGGAATTGTCTTTGGAACTGCAGTTGTGAGGACTTGGTCCTGTCATTGGCAGTAGTGGGCAATGACCACTAGGTCAAACATCAATGTGCATAAATACTGACCACTCTCACACAATATGAAACACACACCAACCTAACACACACACATACCTGCATAGTGTACAAATGCTACAATCTATCCTGCTACCTTGGCCACCTCTTGGCATCTGTGCTCCATTGGTATTATACCTACACATACATGTTACTACATTTCTACACAGGATTGGGGGGGCACACCTGATTGTTACTACATGTCTACTTAGGATTGGGGGGGGCACACCTGCCTGTTACTACTACATGTGTACATCGGAGTGGGGGGGCACACCAGACCATTTCTACTTTTCTACATAGGATTGGGGGAGGCACAACTGACTGTTACTACATATCTACATAGGTTTTGGGGGGGACACCTAACTGTTTCTACATTGCTACACAGGATTGGGGGGCACACCTGACACTTATACACATTTGCTATGACTGTACTGATATGTCAGGTACTCCATTTCATTCTGTTTTCTGACCTATCATGCTGACTAGAGGCATATCATTGTACTACAGGTCTTAGGTTTGATTGACCTACATATTAGTTTCTGACTTTTTCCCCTTCAGAACTAATATCCCACTGCCTGACCTGCTGTAGTCTATCTGTGTAGGCCTGGGGGGTTACCCATAGGCATCATTCAGAGGCCTTAGCACGGCCTTTGTCTGTGTTTGTCTACACCTGTCCTCCTGGCTGAGACTGCTGTTGGGTATGTGAAACTCCCTGACTTGCATGTGTGTGTCATATGGACACATGTGGCCCAGCACATTTCCTGCAGTGGGTTTTGTTACCATGTGTAGTACTGGCTACTATGGTGACACCAGTATTTAGTACATATCTCATACTGCCACTATAGGTGTCTACTATCTGCTGGCATCCCATTCAGCCACCCGATTCCCTTGCATGCCCACATCCATACCATAGATACAGGTAACAACACATACTTCTCCATTTGGCATTTGGAAAGGAGAGTGACTTACCTTATGGGTGCCCTAGTATTGAGGATGGTGCTGGAGGGCTGCCTACGTCATATGCACATAGTACACTCCCTACACATGGTTGAGCACAGGTAGTGTCATGTTTGGCATCCCTTTCCCTTTTGCTGTATGTGCAAGTCAGAGAGAGGTGTCATTCCCTGGGTTCCTCCTGTGTCAGTGCATGTGCTGTGCATTGCCTCTAGCCAAGGCCAGGGCATACTGGGCATTCCTCCTTCTGCCTACTGGGGCAGGCTCAGGTTGTTCCTCCTCCAAGTCATTCTGTACCACAAGCCTTTGCAATGGTAGGGGGCTGTGTGGCCCTGCCCCATGCTGTTCCTGCTGCAGCTGTTTCCACAGGACCATATTATGTAGCATGGTACGTACGATGACAATTTGAGTACATGTTGCTGATGAGTACTGCAAGGCTCCACCGGATCTATCCAGGCACCAGAACCATGACTTGAGCATCCCAAACAATGCTCTGCTATAATTCTGGTCTGTGCGTGTGCCTCATTATAGAGTTCTTGTTCAGATGTGTGTGCATTTCTGATGGATGTCATCAGCCATGGATCCAGTGCATAACCAGCATCCCCCACTAGGTGACCTTAAGGGATGTCCCCATTGGCAAATCTCTGGTACAGCTGCATCAGATACCAGATGTGGGAATTGTGATAGCTTCCAGGGCAGCCAGCACACACATTCATTATTATGCCCTGGGCATCACACACAACTTGGCAGTTGGAGGGGAAGCCATTGCGGTTGATGTAGACCCTACCCAGCTCACCGGGTTTTGCCTTGATGCATATGTGCATGCAGTCTATAGCACCCACTACCTCAGGGTATTCTGCTATTTGGTGGAAGAGATTCATATTATTGGCCAATGCCTCACAGGTGTTGGGGAAATATACATGGAATCTTTGGCAATTTTACTTTCGTAACTAGCTTTGGAGGATTTTATGAGGGATCTCAGCTTCTTACTAAGGCTGGTAAGGGAGTTTTTTGCATCCTGGGATTTTCCTCTTTTCTGCAACAGTTTTTTCCTTTTGTTGTAAAGTTTGTTTATGGTAAGGGACAACCAGATTGGCTTCCTTTTTTTGGAGGAGACTGTCTTGGATCTATTGGGGATGGCAAAATTCATGCACGAGTGGATGTGCTCGTACAGCGCCTTAGTGTAGGATTTAGCAGTCAAACTTTCAGTTCCCATCTGCATGGGTGTCATGAAGTTTGTCACTTCTGACTTGAGTAGCATGAAGTTGGCTTTGGAGAAGTTTTTTATGGAGGTTTCCTTACTGGGGGGGGGGGTGGGATTGGGATGTGGATGTCAAGGGTGGTTAGCTTATGGTCAGACCTGACCAATGAGGAGCTGACCATAGGTGTGGAGCATCATTTTCCCATGTTGGTAATGACCAGGTCTAGGATACTGGAGCCCCTGGTGGGATTAAGGAATAGTTGATCCAGAGCATTTAAATTTATGAATTCCAAGAACCGTTGGGCAAAGGTGTTGGTACATGAGTAGTTTTCCCAGTTGATGGCAGGGTGCCCAGTATTAGTGTGTTTGGTTGTATCTTAATATTTTCCAGTATGGATGATGTCAGCAGCAGAATGGGTGTTGCTGATGATGATGGTGATGATGGTAACCTGGTTATACTTATGAAACAGTCTCAGAGAAGTGACGGATGGCTCAAAGTTTAATGGCAGGTTCTCTCATATCACAACATTTTCATAACTCTGTAGAAAGTGACAGCACAATTCAAAGTCAATCAGAACTTGACCTAACATTCACAGGAACACCCCTGCACCTCTACACCAGTATCTCCAAATCCAGAAGAACAATTTGAGGATGATGGCAGGCATTCAGATGTTATTATATCCACAGTGAGACCTTTACAAGGGGGAGCCAGGCACAGGAATTTCTTAAAACTACTTCAGGAAGCATATAAAGCATTGGCAGCCAAACAAGAAATACGCATGAATATCGCTAAGACTCAAAGTACTGCCACAGAAAGTCAACTGGAAATGGTCAAAGTCCTCCAGAATATGCATAATGATTTCCAGCACGTATTTGAAATGGCAGAGAGCAAGGATAATACCATGGTCACACTGATGTGTGGTATGGTGGCTTATCAAGCATTAGTGGCCACCTGTATTCATAAACTAGTTAGGACATATCAGAAACAAGCAGAACTCAGTCTTGCAAGAGGCAGACAGTGGGATACTGTTCCGACACATGCAGGGAGATCGCATGATAATACCATTGCTTCTCAAGACAGTAATATCAATAGTCACAGTGAACAATCACAACACATTTCACACAGGCTATGTCAACAGTCATTTAAACCTAGCAGAACCTCATGTTTCAGGTCATGATCACAATTATGAAGCAGTGTACACTCAGTGACTACAGGATCATGTTCATCAAGTAGGTCATGACATTGGACTAATTAACCTTAATGTTCTCATGGTAGCACCTCTTCCAAACCAGTTACACAGTTACCTGGCCTATCAATAGGAAATGTGTATGACTCGTTTAAGTTTAAAATACTGTGAATTACATTCATTGTCACAGCTTTCTGTTTAGTTATAATGGGGGTGGGGGTAGAAGAGTGCATATATATTCATTTCATCTCTGTAAAACTAATAGGTATACCACTAATGAACATTTGACAAAAAACAAAAATACTACATGGGTTACCATTCCTTCTGGTTGCAGTCACCCAAAACATCCAAATAGTAATGGACAAACATTTTCAAGCAAAATATATTATAAAGAAATCACACATTAAAATGAGTATCCTGCCATGTAAATTTACACTGCTACCACTATACCCTCCCCACTGCACAAATGATGATAGTTTCTGCATTAAGAATTTTTTTTGTATGACACTATAAAAGTAATCTGATGTGCAGTACAACAAAATAAAGTAGGAATAAATGGCATATATAAATGAAAGCATTATATACAATAAAATACTTTACCTCATGAAGCAATTAATTATAGTCATTATTGCATACTCATGCATTGTTAATCACTAAACCAAAAATTATTCATTATAGCAGACAAAACTGTGAAGTGTTTCCTATTTGATGGCTTTCAACTTCACTAAACAGGAAACTGTGAGAACTTTGTCAACAACACAAATGTTATTCATAGTTTCATAGGTTCATAGGATGGTACTAGGCTATTGGCCCTAGGGCCTATATAAGCCTAGCCAAAAATGTACCCTGGCTTTCGCCACCCAAGAAAATTATTTTCCTGTGCCTCTGTCGAGCAGAGTCACAGAAGTGATCCCCGGGGTAAATATCCTATCTCCCATCCAATCATCAAGATTTTTCTTGAAGAGTGCTAATGAGGAGCTCTGTTTGACATAGATAGGTAGTCTGTTCCAGAGTATGGGAAGTCTCTGGGACAGGAATCTATCCATCCAGCATGTTCTGTTTATTGTGGTAATAAGGTTTAGGTCCCTAGAGCGTGTAGCTCGGAGGGATTGGGATTTCTTTAAGTGGAGCATGTCCGACAGCTCTGGGTTTGACATAGCTTTGTATGTTAGGCAGAGATCTCCTCTGAGTAGGCGATATGTGACAGAGTAAAGCTGAAGTTTTTTGGGACGGTCTGTGTAGGGTATCTGTTTGAGGCCAGTAATCCTCTTTGTGAGGTACTTCTGTGGCCTTTCCAGTTGTTGTAGATGTCTTGTGAGGTACATACCAAAAGGAGCATGTACTCTATAACGGGTCTAATGAGTGATGAGTAGAGGGGAACAATGACCTCTTTTTTTCAGGATGAGAAACCTTTTGTGATGAGGTGAGCCACGTAGAAGGATTTCCTGACCACTATGGCAATGTGATCATCAAAGGAGAAACTACTGTCCACCTGTGTCCCAAGGTCTCATCACATTTCTGGCATTAAGTAGACTACCAGCTATGTGGTAGTTCATGGGTACAGAGTTTTTACCAAAGGGGATGACAATACACTTTTTGGCATTGAGCTTCAGGCCATGAATTTGACATCAGGCATCTGTCTCAGTGAGGCCCTTTTATAGTATGTCCACATTGTTAGCAGTTTCGATTATGGCTCCTAGTTTGCAGTCATCTGCAAACTTTGTTAGCCAAAGACCTTTTGTGTTAGCCTGTACTTCAGAGAAGTAGACACCAAACAGGAGAGGACCCAGGACTGAACCCTGTGGTACTCCACTTGTCATTGGTCTGAAGTCGGATTTGCAGTCTGCTACTTTCACAGTGTGGGTTCTGTCAGTGAGCCAGTTGGCAACCCATCTTGTGACATAGGGATTTATACCTAGTTTAGTGAGCTTATCTATAATTCCAGAGTGGGGGGGTGGTGTCAAAAGCCTTGGCAAGATCTATAAAATCTGTGTGAACCACCTTACCCTCATCTATGGCTTTGGTGACTGCTTCAAAGAAGTCAATCAGGTTTACGAGACATGATCTGCCTTTTAGAAATCCGAATTGGGTAGGGTCTAAAGTTTGGAGATTACCAATGTCTTTGTTTATGAGTTCCATGATGATATGTTCCATGGCCTTGCAGACTAGGCTCATCAGACTAATGGGGCAGTAGTTCCTAGGGTCCGTCGTGGCTTCCCCTGTGTGGAGTGGGATAACCATTGTGGTGCACCATTCAGTGGGCACAAAGCCCAAGGTGAGGCTATGACTGAACAAGGTACTTAAATAGGGTGCCAGTTCATTCTGTAGTTCAAGTAGAACGCAACCTGGGATATTGTCAGGTCCCATGGATGCTGTGTTCTTGGCTTTGGAGAGTGTGTTTTTTACCTGTGCAGCTGTGATTACAAGAACTTTGCATTCTTCCGGTATAGAGATGGGCCCTCTAGGGGGTGAGAGAGGGGTCAAGTTAGCACTGAACCTATCTGCCAGGATGTTGGCAATATCAGTTGGTTCTGTATATTTGGTGCCATTGTGCTGTAACTCACAGCAGATCTGAGTGTTGCCATTGAGATTCTTGACATAGCTATAGAATGCTTTGTGGTTGTTTTTAGAGTCAGTGGCAATTTTGTTTTCGTAACTAGCTTTGGAGGATTTTATGACGGATCTCAGCTTTTTAATGAGGTTGACCAGGGCATTCCTCCAGTCATGGGATTTTACTGATTTTTGCAACAGTTTTTTCTTCTGTTGTAGAGTTTGTTTATAGCAGAGGACCACCAGATTGGCTTCCTTTTTTTGGAGGATAGCATCTTGGTTCTATTAGGGATAGCATGATCCATGCACTCGTGTAAGTGCTTATAAAGTGCATTTGTGTAGGATTCAGCAGTTGTAACTCTATTGTCTGTCTGCATGGGTGTCATGAAGTTTGCCACTTCTGTCTTAAGAAGTGTGAAGTTGGCTTTGGAGAAGTTTTTTTACGGTGGTTTCCCTAATTGGAGGTGGGGTGGGATGTGGATGTCTAGGGTGATTAGCTTGTGGTCAGATCTGACCAATGAGGAATTGACCTCTGGTGTGGAACACCAGTTGCCCATGTTGATAATGACCAGGTCTAGGATATTACTGCCCTTGCTGGGGGTGTGAATAAGTTGATCCAAGGCATTGGAATTTATGAATTCCAGAAATCGTTGAGCAAAAGAGTTGGTACATGAGTAGTTTTCCCAGTTAATGGTGGGGTAGTTGAAATTACCCATTATTAGGGTGTTAGGTTGTATCCTAATACTTTCCAGTGTATCAAAAAATGAGGAGTGGGAATCCTGGGGCATGGTGGGGGGTCTGTAGCAAGCTACAATTTGGACTGCGGTCTTGCCCAGAGTTAGTTGTACTTGGAAAATCTCGGATGCATTATGCTGTTCAACTAGCCTGGAGGTGTGGATATCCTTAATGAATATGGACATGCCTCCACCTTTAGGGCTTTGTTCTGGGTTAGGTGGCCGAAAGGTGTGATATGAATTATAGCCTGGTAATGCAGGGGTGCTCTCTGGAGCCTTGAACCAGGTCTCTGTCACTGCATAGATGTCGATGTTCTCCATTTTAAGAAGTGTCTCAAGTGAGTGCATTTTGAGGTTTAGGCTTCTAGCATTGAGTAGCATTATATCAGATTTTGCTTGCTTGTACCTGTTATGGTGGTGAATTTGTCATTTGAACCTTGCCTAAAAAAGGCACTATATGGAATCCCAAGGGTGACAGGTGCAAGCCATCTCTGGCAAAGCATCGTGGTCTGTCAATCATGTCATCCCAGGCAGACAAATACTGGATCCCCTTACAATGAAACCAGAAGCTTAGCCAATTGTTGAAGTCAATCATTTTGTCCTTGTACTGTGGCATCATTCTGGGTGATGGCAGGATGCTACTCAGGGCCAGGGTCATACCTGCATGGGCTACAAGATCAGAGAGCTTCTCCATGTCTCTTTTCATGTATTCCATGGAGGTACATCTCAGGTCATTCACACCAACATGGACAATGACAGTGCCATATTTGTACTTGTTGTGGAGTGACCTGAGTGCATGCGTTATGTGGCGGATCCTGGCACCTGACAGGCAGCTGACAGTAACTTTCTCCTTGTTTAGCCTGATGAGTGGAACATCAGTGTGCCTGACTATAGAGTCACCTATGACTAGAGTGTTGGGTACGTTGTTATGTCTTATGGGCTGTGGTTGAGTGGCACACTGAGTTTGTGGGCTATGTGTCGTTTGGGGTTGTGTTGGGGGGGTGGAGTTTGCTTGTGTTTCTGATTTGGAGGTCCCTGATGCTTGGGCAGGTTTTTATTGACAGCCTCCGTGAATGTAGGTGTGTGTTTTGTGTTTCTATGATTGTGCTTTGGTGGTGTAGGTTTTGAGGGACTATGTGATGAGTGTGGTGTGGTGCAAGTGTTTACCTTCTCCTCTTGACTGTCTAGTTCAGTCTTGGGTGAAGAGAGCTTTGCTTCCAGTTTGGCAATATAAGTGCATCTCTCACAAGTTGTAGTGTTGGGTGGTAGGAGGAAAGGGTTGTCTGTGTACATGAGGCAATTGCTGCATTGCCCCAAGATGCCCAGATTCATCAGGTAGACAGGAGAAATCACCAGGTGCTGACCCTTAGACATGCCTGGATAGGTGCTTATTT
>NC_056751.1:222024434-222039434 GCF_019279795.1 Protopterus annectens
CCCAAAGACGACCAGTGTCAGGGTGTCTAAAAAAATGTGATTCGTCAATAAAAACACATTGAGCACAGCTACCACATTTCCTAGTACCCATGTGTACTATATCAATGCCCCTATTATTAATACCAAAGTTACAATAGCATAATTGTTGTTTTAAGCATTGCTGGTTGCTATATACAAATCTGGGAAAGTCACCTATTAATCTTCTCGTATATTTAGATAACACATTGTTTTTGATTGTATTTGATTTTTATTTTGTTTTTATTTTTTTGTTTATTTATTTATTTATTTTTTAGTACATCTATCCATAGGGATTTCTGCTATAGGTAATAATACAACTGATTTATGATGTATATTAAGCATGGTATTGGCTGTAACTTGTGGACTATAGGGGTATATTAAGTTCTTATAGATCTCGTTGTGTTTACAACATTGAGTATATAATTAGATTTGATTAAGGTTGATTGAATAATGAGTTTTGTTAGATAGCTATATATATCTAATGTTTTAAGTCCATTTGTAATGTCTGATGAAGCGGAGTGGTGTATCCTCGAAAGCACTCACATCTTTTGTATAATAAATTGGATGTTTTTACCTGTGTTATTGGATTTTTAAGAGGTTTATCCCTTGGAATTGACTTGTTGTCTGTCTGCTGCTTCTATTTCTGAGGGGTGTTTTTGATATAGATATATATATATCAACAACCAGTAGACACCAACAGAGAGGTACAATAACATTTATCAGGTACTTAATGTAGACAATTCTATTTATTGTCATGTTGATAATCATCAAGCATTTATCAAGTTGTGGGTATGTTATCAACTATTTCTCAACATCTACCCATAAAACCAGTCAGCATAACTTATCTCTGTTTGGCAAGTATATATTATATATATCTGTATATCTATATATATCTATATCTATATCTATATATATATATATATATATATATATATATATATATATATATATATATATAGATATCTACACACACACACACACACACACACACACACACACACACACACACACACACATACACACACACACACACAAACACATATATATATATATATATATATATGTATATATATGTATATATGTGCAGACAAATAGATATATTCAAGTCCATTTTCTTCAGTGGGCTATTTTGTCAAAACTGGATTACTTGCCACTAAGATGTATAACCTCAAAGGATATTATATTAAGCGAGGAGATAGAAGGATCATTGGCAGACTTGTCCCTCACTGTTATCAGTGTTACTATTTTAAGATGTTTATTATCAAGTTTCAGTGATGGCGCATTTCAAACAAAATATACTTGTGTAGTAAATACAACAGCTGCCATTCAGACCAAGACAGGAAAAAAAAACTACCCAAATTGTATGTACAAAATATACAAGTCAAACTCCAGGAAACCATAACTCTCAAAGTACCTCATTCTGCAGAAAGTATCTCTAATTTGGCCACATAATTTTGCCCTGTCAGTCACAATTTTTTGATTCTATGGTAAATTACACTCAGTCGATAATGCCAGGCATTAGAGTTTCATATTTCTTATTGTTAATATGTTCTATTACCTTTCTAAGTGAATTAGTATAATATTTAAGAAAACTCTCAATTTTATCTTTTTGTCTTCCCATTATAATTTGACTTTGCCTATAAGTCTTGGCTAAAAAAGTGCAAAAATATGCACACAACAATTGCATCCATATAAATTAGTTTTATATATATATATATATATATATATATATATGCATACAGGTTCATAATTTAGTGCTAAGCTAACTGCCCTTGTGAGCCATTTTAAGCTTAGCCAGTTATTCCTTGTGAGACTCAAACCCTACACTTTGTGTCTGTAAGGCTAACATCTTAGCCATTAAGCCACCCTCCCAATGTAAATAGCACTAAGCTAATTGCCCTTGTGAGCCATTTAAAGTCTAGCCAATTATACCTTGTGAGACTCAAACCCTGCACCTTGTGTTTGTAAGGAAAACACGTTTACACTTTTACCATTAGGCCACCCACACATACATATATATTATATATTTTATATATATATATATATATATATATATATATATATATATATATATATATATATATATATATATATATATATATATATATATATACATACAAACACACACACACATATAGTATGATATACTTATATGTTTTATATATATATATATATATATATATATATATATATATATATATATCATAAATGTTTTTGTACAGTATAAAATGATTTGTTGATAATTGGTATTGTTTTTCTTACAGATGTATAAGTAATATTGCAGTTTACATTTTTATATTGTGGTGTATATTGTGAGTCAGATGTACACTTTCAGCTCTTTTTCCAATCTTTTAATGTAGTTTGACTGTGGAGTTGTTATATTTAAGATGGAACCCTCCTACAAAAAAATAGTTGCTCTTTTTTTTTCTTGGAATTTTTCTGGTCTAACTAAAATGAGTTGTCATTGGATAAGTTGAGTTTTAGATAAAATGACCTACACCTATACACAAACACACACACACACACACACACACACACACACACACACACACACACACATATATATATATATATATATATATATATATATATATATATATATATATATATATATATGGGAACACTACACAATCTTGAAAGTTTGAAATCTCGAATTTCAAAGTATGGAGACCAGAGTGCCGAAACCCCACACCAAAAGATCAGAAGTGCGAATTTCAAAATTCCGATGAATGGAGATGTTGAAATTTGCGGTTTTGGTATTGTGGTTTGTGAATGGGTAGATGGAACATAGGGTAAGTATTTCTGTGTGTGCTGGTTGAGGGTTGTAGTGTGTGTGTAAGTGTGTGTTGTGAATGTGATGTGTGTGTGCAAGGGGAATGGCGGTGTGTGTTCGCTTTTTCATGTGTGCCTGTGTATTCCGACCTTGGAGTTAGAATATTTAAGTAGGGAGGTGCAAGGGGCTTGCCCCCCTGCTTGTCTGTAGTGTAGGCTTGTTTGTTTGTGTTCTGGGGAAGGTGTGTAAATGTTTATGTGTGTGATGTATGTTTGGTATACTTTTCGCAATTTTGAATTTCGTGGTTTTGGTTTTTCAGTGTTTTGGTGTTTCGGGTCTTTGGTCTTGGTATTTTGGGTGTTGGGAATGTGTACATTTTGTTGGGGATACATATATATATATATATATATATATATATATATATATATATATATATATATATATACATATACAGGTGTAGCACATTTTGCAGAGTTTTTCTTTCTCTGTGACTGTTTGAAGTTTACTGAAGGGCTGACTAGCACAGTCCTCCAGGAGAAAGGAAGTGCAGCCTGAGGAAGGGTATTCTGAGGTGCAAATGTGCATAAATCGCAGTGGTCTTGAAATATCTATGACTGTATATGTATATGTGTGTGTGTGTGTGTGTGTGTGTGTGTGTGTGTGTTGTAAATATATATATATATATATATATATATATATATATATATATATATATATATATATATATATATATATATATATATATATATAACAATATTTATATCTATAGTTATATCTACATCTATATATCTATATGTCTCTCTCT
The DNA here is from genome assembly GCF_019279795.1 of Protopterus annectens. Classification (NCBI taxonomy): domain Eukaryota; kingdom Metazoa; phylum Chordata; order Ceratodontiformes; family Protopteridae; genus Protopterus; species Protopterus annectens. The sequence goes on from NC_056751.1 coordinate 222,028,031, forward strand.
TTATATAAATATATATACACACACACACACACACACACACACACACACACACACACACACACACACATATATATATATATATATATATATATATATATATATATATATATATATCGTGAGGACACCCATACAGTGACTTGGTTATGTTTAGTGGAGAGTGAGCTGCACTGCAAACATGCAGAGGAAGTTTATTCCAGAGGTTTGGGAGGCACTGAGTTATAAACCTAACCCTCCACCTTGTTTATTTTTTTTTTTGTTGGTAAAGAATTAGGTTGCTGGTTTTAGTACTGGTGAATATATTGGACTTGTGGAGATACAAAAGGTCCTGGACAACTGTGCCTCTGTTGGCATAAAAAGCAACACAAAGATCTCCCTTCAAAAGTCTATGTTGTACAACTTCCATCCTGTCTTGATAACTTGGAAACTTTAGGCCTGTGATCATTTCCAAAAATGGGAAAAAGGGGTTGTGGATGGATGAATCTTTTTAGTAAGGAGTCAAACTACACTGAAAACAATTCTGGTAATGCATCCATCAGAGCTCATTTGGTGGTAGAAAATAACAGTATGTAAGAGGTGTAAGGGCATGCACAAACATTCCTTTCTTATCTACTGTACTAGTTTACACTTGTGGCAGCTTACAAAAATGCCTTTCAGATCTCCTTTGACTGTATGATTCAAACTCAGGTGCACCCATTTCATAATACAAGCATTGCTCTGTAATTACACATTCTTTCCTTTCGCAATGCATGTTCAGTCTGCGTGTATGCAAATCGATACAGGATGTATCCATTTCTTAATGCTATGTTGTGACATGAAAAGAAGACGCCTTCCTTATCTTTACTTCTGTAATATATAAAATGTTCAAAAGAGCCATAAAATAAATGTACATCATTACCAATAAACAATAAAACATGTCTGGAGCATGGAAGCTTTGCTTCAGAGAAGAATTTGTCAGAAGGGTTTAGTAGTCATTAGACAATTCTCCTGAAAGGCATTGTTATCTTAACTTGATGTGCTGTCATTACACATCATGAATGAGAATCTCTGTGCTTTTGTACACTTTAGCCTTGTTTTTACATCACCAGCTTATCAGACAGCATGCTGATATCTCTACTCTTACGTTTGATATGTTGTAACACAAAAAGAAGTTTTTGTCATTATGCTGGCCGACTCTTTACTGCCTTCTACTTGCATTTTTTCCACTGAAAACAAAGTGGCTTTATCATTATCTCAAGACCTAATAAAACACTGCTAAAGGTGCAACATTATTATTTAGTAATGAAGTCACAGAAGATGGGGGGGCTTTAAAGAGTTCCAGAATGCTGCTAGTGAAAGAAGTGTGAAATTAGGTAATGGAAAGTAACTAGGGAATAAATATTAGTGAGTTATTATATGTATTTTTCTTTACTTTTCTTATAGAAAAGTGAATTTTCACCACTCTATTACTCCTTTTATATGGTATATATTGAAGTGACATAGCATCACTGTAGGGTTAAATATTTTTTTTCCTTATGTGGCTGTTATTGCTCTTCAGTAAGTTTTGTATTACTTATCACGGTTGTGTGAAATAAACATTTCTGGAAATCCACTTATGGGCAATATGTATATGAAGTTTCATGGTGAATGGGTCATTTTACTTGAGAATTTATGAAATGAATGGAAAAATACATATTTCTAAAATGTCAGTAAAGACCCATCCAACCAAGAGTTTTCACTGTTTAATACTTTATGCCTCTTGTAATAAAGGCACATAAGATATATGGAAATGTCCCCTTAAGGATATACAGTGTTTCTGCTACAGGGCTCCTGAATGCCCATGACTTTTTACTTTTTAAGTCTTTATTGGTACATCCAAACCAGTAAAGCCAAACCCCACTAGCTGTTGATGTTAATGTTTCAGTTTTTTTTTGTGACCTTAGTAGCACAGCATAAGAGGATTGTTTGACTCTACTTTAGAAACACATAGCTTCAAATTAAGCCTGATGTCCATAAACATTGAGGTAACTGCATAATATCCCAACTAACATCCAAATCAAAGTGTCCAAAGGTCGCACAGATAAACTATTTCTGAAACATCTAATTTACTACTTCCAATATTTTCACAGAATAGATCACTAATAGAATTACAATGCACATTGCCATATACAGATTGACATTTGTTTTGATATTCTTTGTACCTCACTACACAGGCCCTTACACGTCTGATCCATTTATTCTGCAGCTAGCTGGCTATTGCCACGTTGTCAGATTGCCAAATGAGATAACAATCAAGATGACATGAGCTGTCGCCTACTGCCCCTACCCTAGTTGCCATTATGCAATTGTATCAATTCCCATCTTTCAGATTACTTTAATTGAATTATCTTTTCATAATTATTCCTCTCTTTAGCAATAATACATTTACAGTGTTAATGTACGCTTTTACTAGTAACATACAAGTATTTCCATTATGTAGGATCATCTACACATGACTTCACCTCATTCAGACAGGTAGAAGAACAAAGAAGCAAAGGAACATGCAAATGATTCATATCAGGAATTATACTATCATTAGATACTCAAGCCAAACTCGTAAACTAATAGAGTAGATAATGCATTCCTAAAAGGCAATATGAATAAGCAGGAAGGGGTGGTTCAGAGAACGGAGAAGGATGTGTCAAAAATGCAATTGAGAAAAACAATCACAACTAATCAGGTAACATTAATATTGAGTCTGGTCCTCCATCTTGTCTTTTGAAGATTCAATGGCAGAGGAAACACACCAGACTCCTCCAACAAACCACAACTGAAATGAATGAACTGGAAACAGCACAGCTAAATAAACAAGTATAGTTTAATTTCTAAGTGCTTTCACCTTCAGTAAATGCGTCATCAGAGATAAAATCAGAACACAGAAACTAAATCTGTTTAAATCTACCTCTCAGTAGGTATTTAACCAATAAAACCATTATCAGGAACAAGTGTAGGAGCATTTAAAGTGACAGTGCATACATACAAAGCACAAATACATATAAAACAGACATACAAAAAAATAAAACTTAATACTGTGCTACTTAAAAGCTTAAAAATACTTAAATACTTAATTTAATTTAGCAGGTCTTGCTTTTAAAATGCAGTTAAAAGATAACATATAATTTAATGTGGGTTCATTAGTTGCATTTAACTGGATCTGCCAGTTTAATTCCTTCTGTTCTAATAACAGTTTACTATCCCCCCTCTGTCCGACATACAAACCCTCTCAGTAATGAAAAAAAAGAATGAGTGGGAGGCTGTCATAATGGATTTCTTCCTTTATGCAAGTAAGATGTTGGATTTATTACATGAAACATCTACATATTGTTAGGTATCAAAAAACAAAATTAACATAGCCTACTCTAAAACTGATTTTTATTTGAATGATCTTGTTCTTCAGGCGGCTATACCAAAAGATGTTTTGGATTTTGTTAAAGTTAACAAGCCAGTAATTCCAGCAATCTTTGGAATACCTAAGGTGCACAAGTTTATACAAAACCTTCCTCTAGACCTATTGTATCAGCATCTAAATCCAAAATAGAATCCCTAGCTTTGTGTGTTGATGTAAGCTGTAAAGCTTTAGTGAAAAGTGAGAACCATATTCTGTGTGACTCATTGCATTTGTTGCATTTGTTAAATTCTGTTCCATTCAAGGAAAATGTTAGTTTTATTACCATAGATGTGGTTAGCTGATTCTTAGTGATTTCACATGTTGAAGGTTTACAATATTTTCATAATATGTTACTTAAGGACAAAACAAAAAATGCCAGTGAGATATATGTTATTCAAGAATTCCATGAAATGGTATTAAAAATAATTTTGTTTATTTTTGTAGTGAGTTCTACCATCAAATTACAAGGGTAGCAATGGGTGCTAGTTGTGGTCCCAGTTACGCATATTTACTTATTGCAGATTGGGAGCACACCAAGGTTTTCACTTCCAGGTTTTTTAATAAAGTATTTCATTATTTCAAATTTTTGGATGACATCCTAATTTTGTGGGATGATGAAGTTTTCATGTTCGAACAATTCCTATCTGAATTAAAGGGTCTATATTACATTATCGAAAGTTGATTTCAGCGAACGCTCACATGAGCGAAAACACTGAAAATTGAAAGGATGTTTGTAGGGTTGTAGTACAGTGAGGAGTGGGATATTTGCCCTTTCCTCACTGTAGTGCGATTTTGGAGTTGGAATATATAGTTAGCGGGGGGGTGTGGGGGGCACAGCTCCCCACAATAAGAAGTTCAACTTTCAACATTTTCGCTCATGTGAGTGTTTGCTGAAATCATCTTTTGATAATGTAATATAGATCCAATTAAATGCCTCCACTAGCTTCTCAGAGTTAACATCCACAGTTGGAAGTGATTCATACAACTTTCTTGATGTGATAATTACTAATAACAGGCAGCAAATAAGATATGTTGCAAACATATTCAGAAAGGAGACTTATTCAAACTCCTTTCTACACTATAATTGCTGCCATCCCTCTTATCAAAAGAAGAATATAATTAAAAGCCAAATGGTACGCTGGGCAAGAATAGTTTCTTTTGGCACTGTATTTAAAGAGGAGCCAAACAAGCCTGGCAATATGTTCTGTGAAAGGGGCAATCCTACTGAATTGGTCGAATCTGTTAAGACAGAAATGTTAGAAGGTAGACAAGATAAATTTGCCCTTTTATTTGGTAATACTAATAAAAAAGATGAATTTTCATAATAAAATGATTGTCACCAACAATCATTAAAGGGTTGGTGCTATGATTATTAGATATAACCATCAGACACTAGCACTGAGAGGTATTTTAAATAAAACTTAGAGTACAGTTTTTACTATTGAATATCAGAAAGTTTTATGTCTATCTCCCAAAATTACATACAGTAGAGGTGAAAACCTCAAGAAAATTTTTGAAAGAAATAATAGTAATACATTTGAAAATGACAAAGTGTGGCCATTGTAAATACTGTAAATTTATACAAGACGGACCAGATGTAGTTGTTGATGTACATGACAAGATTCTTTTATGTCCGAGGTATGTGCTTGTAATACGAAGATGGTTGTTTACCTTGCTCCGTGTTCAGTTTGCTCTGCATTCTATATAAGTAAAACTAGAAAGGTTAAAGAAAGTATTTATGAACATGTTTATGATATAAAAAATCCAAATCTACAAATGATCTTTTTAACCACACTATGCAATGTCCAGATTTCAGGAGATTTCTTTTTTCATTATTGACAGGGTTTTTATATTGGACAGAGGGAGAGACAGTAAACTGTTATTAGAACAGAAGGAATTAAACTGGCAGATCTGGTTAAATGCAATTAATAAACCTGGATTAAATGATATGTTATTGCTTAACTGCATTTTAAAATCAAGAGCTGCTAAATTAAAAGAAGTACTTAAGCATTTTTACACTTTTACGTAACGCAGTATTAAGTTTTATGTTTTTAGGTCTGTTTTATATGTATTTGTATTTGTGCTTTGTATATATGCACTGTCACTTTAAATGCTGCTACACTTGTTCTTAATAATGGTTTTATTGGTTTAATACCTACTGAGAGGTAGATTTAAACAGATGTGCTTCCTGTGTTCTAATTTTATCTCTGATGATGCTTTTGCTAAAGGTGAAAATGCTTAGAAATCAAACTCTAGTTGTTTATTTAGCTGTTGTGGTCTGCTGGAGAAATCTAGTGTGTTTCCTCTGCCATTGCAGTTTCACCTTACATTGGGCAACCAATGAGTGGTTACTTGTCTTTTGAAGATCCTGGTCTAATGTCATTCCAATTTTAAAGTGGATTTTGAGAAATATATATTGATATCTTACTTCATGTAATGCAAAAGTTATTTCTGAACATTCATCATATTTTCCCATACTTTTTTCTGTTTACCAGAATGTCATATTTCAGTATTTCAGTTTATTGATAGAAAGAAAAGGAAAATGCTGAGAAGTGAAAAGTAGTACCACAAATTAATTTTATTCTTCTGAGTATCAGGAGGAACGTTATCTGAGAGCAATGTTACAGTTTTGGGAGGGGAGAGGGTATAAAAAGCAACAAATGTTTAGGTTATTTTGGTTTAGTTAGCAATGCCACTTTTATATGCTTCACATATGCCAAGAGACAGCAACAGCAAAATGCAGAACTAAGGCCAGATTTATATATGCTGTCTGAAAAAAGCAGCAGATGCAGAACAGAAGGCATCTCCTCCATAGTAGTAACTGAAAAAAATTCATAAACAAGGTCTGGGAACAAACCAATTTGTCCAGGGACATTTTTGGTAAGGGTTAGAGAGAGTTAAATGGGTATGGGGACTGGGAATTTGCTGGGGAGGGGGAGTTTAAGACTATGGAATAGAGATAACTTGATTATTTTTTGGGAAGGGAAGGGTTAATTTGTTAAAGGAACTTTACAGGAAGTGAGGTAGAGGTAGGGTGGGACTAAGGTGCTATATATAGGAGTGCAACTGGGGAGGGGAATCATATTTTGGTGTGAACTTGCTGTATTGCAGGCTTATGTCCACTTTGGTGGTCAGGTAGTCCTCAGATTGATAGTCATGTGCAGGAGGAGGTGTGTAATAGTTGTATGGTATTATACACACACACACACACACACACACACACACACACACACACACACACACACACAAACACACATATATATATATATATATATATATATATATGTATATATATATGTGTGTGTGTGTGTGTGTGTGTGTGTGTGTGTGTGTGTGTGTGTGTGTGTGTGTATATATATATATATATATATATATATATATATATATATATATATATTTACATACATACATATCTATATCCCCCCTTCCAGTAAAATGGTGGATGAAGGATCAGCCTTTCGAATATGGTGTTAATTGCGGTGGATGAAGGATCAGCCTTTCGAATATGATGTTAATTGCTTTAGTGACTTTCCTGGTAGAGGATCCATGTGCATTAGTTTGCAGTTGTATACTATTCTTCTGGACTGTGGAGGGAGTTCAAGCTTCTCACGTATGAAAATGAGGAAGGTTAATTTGAGTTTTGTGTTTAGGGCTGCTGTGTTTATTGCTTGCTTTACTGGGTTTTTGTGGTTATATTGGCTTACTCATAGCAGTGCTGGAAGGCAGAGTTCATTCATTAAGTCGGTCATTTGTGCTTTTCCGCTTGAATTATTTCAGTGGTGGCAGTTGTATAGTTATTAGCAGCTTCAGTTATGTTTAGACAGCTCAGAGTGTCTGTTCAGGTGATTTCTCAATGCACATGTGAAGTGGAGCTTTAACCATTATGGCGGAAGGCAGAGGATTCCTGCTGATGTATGGCCACATTGGGATTTTTTCTGCATTTTAGGCTGTTGTGTAGGCTTCAGTGCATATTTGACTCCAGTATAAAAAAAATAAAATAAAAGTAATGACAGTGCAGTATCTGGCTACAGTATAATAAAAAAACAAACAAAAAAAAAACATGATGGCTGCACCAATATACATCAGGGAATTGTATTCCCTCTTCAGTGGACTACCGCATTATTTCCCTGATGATCAAGGTTACTATTACAAGTAACCATGGTTTAAGCATGCACAAATGGTGGCAGCAATGTGCTGCAATGGCTGGAATAAGTAATATTGTTTTATATGAGGTTTGACATATGTTGGAGATCTTTCATGGAAAGTTTGTTTGCCCGAGCTCCTGCTTCCTATGCACAACATCCCAGTAACACAAACACTTTGGCACTCAGTGAATATTTATCACCCTCCTCAGAATATGTCACCAGCAGTCTCCCTTGGGAAGATGGTTGGAACCACATCCATTAGTTTGCCATTCTCTTTTCTCTGGACTACAGCATTTCTTCTACTATTTTCATTTAAAAGAACATAATAACTTGCAGAATGGAAAGAGTGACTGAAAGCTTTTGTGATGGTGCAAAGGGGAATGGCAGTGTACCAGGTTGTTAAGGTAGCAAATACTTGATTGCGGGGCATTTCATTTCAACATGACAGGAATAAAGCAGAATGTCTTCAGTTATTCATCAGTGGCTAGTTTTAACTTGCAAATTCTCACAGGGAGAGGCTTATCGCATAGTGGGTAATGATCTGTAGGGATTTAAGATTGGTAATATTTTATGACAGCACACTGGGAACACAGTTGTTCATCTGGTTTGGTGAGAGAAGGGCCCGACTTAATTTTTCAATAGTTATTTTGTTTGATGCACAGAAGGAGAAACAAGAGGGAACAATGACTAAGAGGAAGGAGTAAATGTTTTTTCTCTCCTTGCTGTTGAGGGCAACGTTTTGATTAGCTAAATTATAGTTGTCTTTTCTTTGCAGATGGCAGAAGTACAGAGTTTGCATCACAGATGTTCGGCCATCATCTTGCAGGCAGACCAGCTTTTCCAGGATTTTCCAGCTAGTAAGTCCTTGGCACAGAAGATCTGGTCAAAGGCAGATGGTGGGTGGCAAGCCAGTTGTCCAAGGGAAATGGACTTGACAGGTGATGGATGCTGCTGCAGTGAATGTTACGACCACTGGGGCAGTTGCAATGAGGTCACAGGTAATGATTTATTGCTGGGTGCTCATTTGGGCATGTCAGAGTTGGTGCTGTTTGGGAATAGTGTGGGAACAGGTGAGGATGAGGTACGTCAGGGGTAGGATAAAACAGGTGGTGTGGCTGAAGAATGAGAGAGGTTTACTGAAGGGGGACAGGTTAGTGAGGAGACTTTTTGATGGGGAGGGTTTAGGTTTGATTATGGGAGGTTTGGGGTCATTCATAGGTGAGGTGAAGTTACAACAGCATAAGGAGAGGTCAGACTTTGGTATCCGGATGTGTGATTGGTTAGCTACACGGGCCCTGGGGCAAGGGGCGGTGGTCTTTTTGACCCCTCATATAATGCTGTAGGTTAATAAAAAGATCTAGAAGGGGGAGTATGTTGAAATTTTTTTCTGGATTAATTGACATGGATGGGGTTCAGCATCTGGGGAAATCTGAAACTGCAAACAGTAAAGATGTTTTGGTGACTTTAGTGGCCTTGGGGCAGAGAAGGATAGGTAGACTGTGGCCATGGACATAGGAGAGCTGGGTGTTAGGCTTCACTTATTACATGGTGGTTTGGTTGAAGAAGAATACTGCCTTGGCCTTACCACTTTTGGTTTATTTTCTCACGATCTGTGAGGCACAGTGTCTTTCAGCTGGGAATGCCTCATTGTAATACAATCAGAGGTTTCAAAAACAGAAGGTAGTGGATCAGTTGCTGTGTTGGGATATGAGACATCCTGACATTTGGCTAGCTACTATGGTAGATAGCCTTGGAACTGTTAGGGGGAGTTAAGTTAGGAGGAGAAGGGGTGGGGGTATGCTGAGCTTTTAATGTGGGGCATTGCTTGTGGGTGACGTAGTTTTTCACACACCTGTTCAATGTGTGCAGGTATGCATTCAGCTGTGCTGTGTGGTAGGCGGGAAGGTATATTAGGTAGTCTGAGATCACATCAGCCTGAATCGGGGGGGGGGTACCTTTATTATTTCTTGGGTTTTGAGATAATTGGCGTAGGGGAAATTTGGGGGGCAGATAGGGAGGGGTGTCCTTTTTGTGGGTCAATAAGAAGAATGGGGATGTGTTCTCCCATTAATCTGCAGGTATTGCAATAGCTGCTCAGGCAATTTCTTGATCAGCAGTTGCAGACAAATTCATAGAAGGGTTTTCTGAGGGATTTTCTGTTAAATTAAGGGTTGGAGAGGATGGGTCAATTTGTAAGGATTTGCTTTCCATGTGGGGAAAGTAAGAAATTTCGGATGGTTTGGAGGAGAAGGAGCAGCAGGACAGAGTGTGCATTAGGGATGTTATGAGGCTATCAGGGCTTATGAATTTTGCGAGTTGGGCAGTTTACCTGGGCCATACCTTTTGAAGGTCTGTAGCCTTTTTATTAAAGCCGGGGAAGATCAGGCATCATTGGGTACAGGATGATTTAGCACTGTGTTTTTTTTCTTTGAGTGGCTTAATGGGCAGATAAACTGGGTGGTTCAACAGGAAGTGCAGTTGTTTACAGATAAGGCAGAGGGTATGAGGATGAGGGCATATTTTGGGAAGAATAGTTTGTGGCTCGATGTCCAGCAGGTTCGAAGGATGAATGGAAGAAGGATGTAACCATTCTAGAATTAGTTCTAATTTGGTGGCATCAAGAATTTGATAGGAGAGGTTGCAAGGATGGAGGCTTATTTCATTCAAACATTATGGCAGTGGTGTGAGTGTTACAGGCAAGACAGCAGGTCTGAGCTGCTGTTGTATGTATTACATAAGTTGGTTTGTAGAGTTTGCTGATTAATTTTTCTTTTACAGGTGTGCATGTGGAGGGTGTTTGGAATGGGATTGTTGATAGCTTGTCCATTTCAGTTTTCTAGGTTCTGACAGTTAGGTCCAGTAGGGGCGGATGTGTCCATTTCAGTTTTCTAGGTTCTGACAGTTAGGTCCAGTAGGGGCGGATGAGCTAATGGTGGTGCTAAAAGAGGTGTGGTAGACTGGCCTCAAAGAATCAGACGTTGGTGCAGGAATCTTGGGCAGCTTCTGCAAGGAAGGCGTATGGTAGGGTTTTCCAAGATTTTGATAAATTTGTGTTACAGCTGCCTGAGGAGGAAGAAATTTGGTCAGAAGTACTCTTGTTGAAATACTTGGCTCAGGCTTTGGAGCAATGTAAGGCAGTTAAGTCAGTTAAAATGGACTTCGCTACAATTAGTATATTTGTGCGGTTGGCAGTGTTATGTGATTTTACTAAATCTTGGGCTACAGTTCAGATATGGAGGGGTCGGGGTAGGACTGATACTATGCAGACTGACTGTCGATGGACATTGTCAAGACAAGTTTTGAAGGTTTTGTCACAGGATTTAGCTTGGGATAGTGAAGGTTCATTAGATTATATATTATGTGTGACATTAGCTTTGAGGATGTATAATGAAGCTTTTAAGGTCATTGATTTAGCAGGATTTCAGTATTGCTGCTTCCATGCACATCTGGTGTGTAGATCAAAAATGGATCAGTTGGGGAAGGGCAGGCAGATTGTACTGGGAAAGGACAGAAGTAGTTATATTTGGTTGGTTGGGTTAAGATTGTTGCTCTCTCTTGCTAGGAGTTCTCAAGACTTATTTTGTTGCTTGGTAGGGGCCAAGGTGATAATGAGTAGTCAGTCTGTATTTGTGATGAGAAGAACTTTTTGGTCTGTTGGTTTTCCAGGAGAGATGTTTTCTACTTATTCTTTTCGTATTGGAAGGTCTTTGGCTTTAACCAGAGAAGGCAAATCAATTAAAGCCACTAAGAGGGAAAGTAGCTTCTCATTCTTGGTCAATCATATATTCATTGGGCAGCAAGGCAGCAGGGAGGGCTGCAGTTAGGCCAGATGGCTCACATTTGGGCTTGCATTGTC